>NW_012115699.1:4644599-4673668 GCF_000951035.1 Colobus angolensis palliatus | reverse complement strand
GGGTTTCACCGTGTTAGCCAGGATGGTCTCGATGTCCTGACCTTGTGATCCACCCGTCTCGGCCTCCCAAAGTGCTGGGATTACAGGCTTGAGCCACCGAGCCCGGCGGTAAAATCTTGATAAAATAAAATTTATTTCTTTTCTAGAAAATACTCATATTTAAAAAATAAACCCATCCTGGTAATTGTGTTCTAGTTTTAAAAGACTACTCCATTATTAACTGATAATCTATTTAGTGGTGATAAAATACGTTTTCGTAAAAAAGCTTTTGTTTTCTATTAATTTGCTATATCATTACCTAGATTATTATTCATGAGAATAGGGAAAATTCTTCTCTTCCCATGTATGTTATAATATTCTGAAAAGAATTACACTATCTTATACCCAGCCCTTAACCAATTGCCAAGTGCATTGTGTGTCCTCTATAATTGGGTGAGGAGCATTTAGGGTAATTCAAATTATCTTCCTTGAGGAAATGGTGTTGAGCTGAGGTGGGAAACATAAATAGGAATTAACTAAGAAAAAAAATGGTGGTAAATTATCTTTTTCAAACAGAAGGAAAGCGTATGCACTGTGAGAATATGTAATAAGGCTAATGTGACTAGGTGAAGAGAGGGTAATTTGGTACAAGGTGATGCTGAACATGTAAGTAAGGACTAGTCCAGGAAGGAAATGTGTATATTAAGTGACTTTACCTTTAACTTTATGAAAACAGAGCATCATTCAGTAGTTTGAATCTGTTTCCCTAAATGACTAACTTCTACTCTCAGAACGGCCTTTGGCTCTGCGGTGTCTACAGCGACCTCCTCACAGTCCTTAATTTTGGGTGGAACATTTGACAACTTCAATTTAGGAACTGTTTTCCTCTGACCCAAACAAAACCAGCCATTTGGCAAACCTAAGCCACATAAACAGAACTCTCAGTCAACTTTTCTAATCCTAAAAGAATCTTCCATAGGGGAAACATGTCTACATGTAAACAACAGAGGAAAATTATATAGATATAATAATAATCATAATCCTTTATTCCTAAATATCAAAAGACAATTAAGAATTTCTGGTACAGGTGAATGAATAACCAGCACCATAAAAAGGAAAAGTTAAGATTAAATATACATGTATGAATTAATAAAACTAAATTCAATGGAACTGAAGATAATTTAGGGCATCAAAAATAAATATATTGGTGCTTCAAGATATTTGGGAAAAAGTATTACATCCACAAGAAAGCATAGAATGACCTTCATGCATGTGGTAATGCAAATATTTTTGCCAGATTATGTTGAAGCAGCGTTAGGTACAATCATCTGAAAAACAAAACACCAGAAGTTAAGAATCATGAGCCCCTAAGCTTGGTTGATCTTCAATCCTTTCTGAATATTTTAAACAGCTATAAGAACTTTGAGGCAATCCCGAAACCAAAACCTGTCCTCTCTTAACCCAGAAACTGTGATTCAACCGATTCAGTATGATTCCTGGATGTCAGAAGCTTTTAGATTTCTCGAGAGTATTTGACGGTGCATCCAGATTTGAGCCCCACTGCTTTAAGACAGATACTGCCACACAACCCTGACCTTTGTTATTTCCACATAATATTTTAAATTCTGTCTGATCTCTATTCCAGTCTGGAGATAATTTTCATAAAAGCTTTTCACACTGTGCTACAGTGCTATGTTCCTCATGTGAATCCGTCTTCAGAATTCATAATAGTGCATGATACATAAAGTAGTTTGAAAGGAAAAAATAAGTCTGTTTATTGATGGCACTCCTTAATTCCAATAGGAATTTACTAGTTCTAAAATGTATCATTTATAACTTATTATAATTTACTATATTAAGAATGCTCTCAGCTTGCAAATATCAGTCATTTGTGATTCTGTTGGATTTCATTTATTTTACAAATGGTTAGCTGTTCCTTTTGTCTGATGCAGATGTGACTCCAAACTGTACTTGAGGGGAAGAAAATGTATAGCTGCTGTGTTTTATAGTAGTACCAAAGCCATTCAATAGAAAGATTGCCTTTTTCTATTATATATTATTATACAGTACGTAATATATTAACTTTCTGCCATTGAATAGCAAAAATACCTCTCCTCCATCGTGTGTTCCTACATATCATGTATCTCAGTATTAATAAATCTACATTCTCTTAATATTACTCGCTGAATTGATTTAGTTTTATGCAGCAGGACATTCAAACAGCCTTGTCAATTCAGATCATATGTATCATTAAAATTGTAATTGAAATAACAAATCCATGAGAGCCCTTAAGATTTCAAGAATATATTTACATGGCACAGAGCTACAAAATGAGGACTGGTAATTTTTCTTCCTTTTTTCCTGAGGTTACTGTTTCCAAATGCAAAATTTTATGTCAGTGTTCAAATATATTGGTGTTCATGAAAACGCAAAAATTCATCACTTGCCATTAACTCTTACGCCTATAGGCATAAAGTTGTAAACAATTTTGTAAGTGCCACACCCATGTAACTACAGCATGAAGACTTCTGAAACTAAAGATTAGTTAGTTTCAGATTAGAGTTAGAGATTGCCAAGAGTTCCCTGAAATGGCGCAGTGTTCTTTTTTTTTTTTTATAATTACTTGGTTTTTAATTCGTGTTCTTAAACTCTTAAGTAAACAGTAATTGAATGAGAAGACTTCTATATAAACTGGTCAGATATAATAGATATCATATGCAAATTATGATCAAGTATGAATTAGTTGAAAGTTGAGAAAGATAAACAGATAATTTATCTTTTCAGAAAATTAAATAATCCTCTGAAAACAAAATTTAGTGAGTATATTTTAAAAAATAAGAATTGAAATACAAATCTGTCTTATGGGAAGTGGAACTATTCTAGAAGGGCTCTTAGTCAATTAATCAGCTCCCTTTTTAGATGAATTTTATTCCTTAGCTAAATATCTACAATGTATTTCTTAAAATAATGAGATGAAATTTTCCAGCCATATCCTATGTTTTTGCGTGTCTTTCAACAAAGTCTGTCTGCACAGACAGCACAGACAGCTTTAATTTTGCACTATCCTCTTTCAAAGATGTTTGCATAACAAAGAGCATTGAAAAATAGAGATCACATTGGCTTCTGGAGTAGAGAGCTGGAATGTTTGCTGTTCAATGTAATTAATAGAATGTCTCACTCTGGGGCTATGGTTTGGCACATTTTCCTGCAGCCCATTACAAAACATGTGGGTTTCTTAAACTCAGGATTTACTTGGCTATGAAGCAATCTCACCGCCTATGAGGCATCCATGGGTCTACTTACCTCTCTTTGGAGACAAACAGCTCTTCCCATTATGCAACCTCTCATTGACAGACAGCCTCTCAACAGATAGCCTTCACATTGAATTGGCATTGTTTACTATGACTTGTTATATTACTATTAATCTAGAATCTGAGGAGGGATGGCTACCTTAAAAAGTGTGGCTTTATTAAGAATAAAAAGGAGAAGATGCACACTATATAAGAAACCAAATATCATTACTTGTGAAAATTTCTGGTATTATAATTTTAATAAGATAGCTTGTATCTATGTGTGGTCTTGACATTAATATGTATTATCTGGACACTTTAGACTTATTTATAATTTGGAGTGATTTTTAAAATTATCTTCTGAAATTTTCTAAGTATGACATTATGTTATCCACAGAGTGATGATATTTGAAAAGAGGAGGCAAATAAATACATAAATACTTCTCATTATTTTCTTTTAAGCTGCTTAATCCAAACAACATAAAACTATTTTGATCAAAGCAACCATTCTTACTTTTTTTTTTTTTTTTGACACAGAGTAGCTCTGTCATCCTTGCTCTGTCATCCAGGCTAGAGTACAGCAATGTGATCTTGGCTCACTGCAGCCTTGATCTCCTGACTTCAAGTGATCCTTCTACCTCAGCCTTCCTAGTAGGTGGGACTACAGGCACATGTGACCACACTTGGCTAATTTTTCTGTATTTTGCATAGATAAGGTTTCACTATGTTGCCTAGGCTAGTTTCAAACTCCTGGGCTCAAGCAATCCACCAGCCTTGTGTTTCCAAAGTGTTGAGATTACAGGCGTAACCCACTGCAGTTGGCCAAAATAACCATTCCTGACCAACCATTTCTAAATTTTATTTTAATATGTTTAAATAAATATGTTTTGGCTGGACACAGTGGCTCACGCCTGTAATCTCAACATTATGGGAGGCTGAGGCAGGTAGATCACGTGGTCAGGAGTTTGAGACCAGCCTGGCCAATATGATGAAACCCAGTCTTTACTAAAAATACAAAAAAATTAGCCAGGCATGGTAGTGGGCACCTGTAGTCCTCGCTACTCAGGAGGCTGATGCAGGAGAATTGCTTGAACCCAGGAGGCAGAGGTTGCAGTGAGCCGAGATCATGTCACGTCACTGCACTCCAGCCTGGGCAACAGAGCAAGACTCTGTCTCAAAAAAAGAAAAAAAAATGATATATATGTTTTATTATTTATCTTTTTTTTTTTTTTTTTTTTTTGAGACAGATCTCACTCTGTTGTTTAGGCTGGAGAGCAGTGGTGTGATCATAGCTCACTACAGTCCTGAACTCCTGAACTGAAGTCATCTTCCTGCCTTGGCCTGTCAACATGTTTGGATTACAGACATGAGCCTCTGCACTCAGCCTGACCAAACATTTTAAAGTCACATTGTTTTCTAAATGAACCAACCAGTAAAAAGTGGCTTTTATCTAACAGAAATTTTGAAGCTTAATAAATGGTGGTAAAATTAATCTGGAAGAAATACCAAGAATAACAGTTTTAAAAGATATATCATGTATAAGCTCCTTACTAGGTAAGAAAATAATTATAAATTTACAGTAACTAGATCAGCTTGATTGTGGTATAAGAATAGACAAATAAATTACTGAAGGTATGCATCCTATTTAAATATGAATCCAAATATATGTGAATATTTAGTATATGATAAATATGGAACTTAAGTTATTACGAAAATAATATATTTCAATAGCTCTGAGACTGCAAATATTCTGGTTGCCTAGTTAAATTCTTATACTAAAGATAATGTTGATATGTATTAAGGATATTTATGTAAAAATGCAGAATAAAAGCACTAGATTAATTATTTTAAAATAACCAAATAATCTCTGGGTAGAAATGATCTTTTTACATATTTTAGGCATAATGTATTTAGACACATTCTACTCTTAAATAAACTGCATAAATGATTCCAGTAAACCCAGTAGTCTGTACTTTGAAAATAAAACCAATGCTTGATTTTGAGATCCAGCAACTATACTGGAACATTCTAGACGTCTTGTGCTAAGTGAAAGATTGGTTTGTCATAATTTTTATGGCAACAATGGAAAAGTAATACAGGAAATCTTTGTTTATGTGATACTCTGAGGTCAATTTTTCAGAACTAACAAAATTACAAAATTAATTATTCATTGACTTAAATATGTAATTTCTATTGACTTACATTTCAACCATCCTCAGATGGGCACACAAAAATAAAAGATCCAAAGATATTATTTTTTAGCATTGTCTGTACTAGCAAAACTAAAACAAATAAATGAGAACTACATAAATAGCCATAAATAAATTTAATTTTTGTAATACACAATATAATAAAATATTCAGTGGTATATTGACATAGACTCCTCAGTGTTGACACAGAAATATCACTGAGGTAAAATGTAGCCTTTTAAAAAAGTTAAAACGATTTGTATGTGTGACATGGGAATATCATGATTCTATATCATTGATAAGTGGAATACATTTCTGACTATAGACCTCTCTTTATATGAATACATTAATCTAGAATGTTTTATATCTAGTACCCAAACGTAGGCACATTTTTCAGTAATAGTTTTGGGGGAATAATAGGAATAAAAAAGTCAGGAAAGTTTTTATTTGTGTTTTTCAATCTTTTACATTTTTTAGTTTCTACAAATGCTGGCATTATTTAATAATCATGACATGGATAACTACTTTACACCCGGAGCACATTTTGTGTTTCAGGAGGTGGATAAGGTGTGCATGTGTACCTATTATTATATGTGCTCCATATCCCAAAATAAAAGATTTTCATTTACATGACATAATCATAAGAATATACCTCATTGAAGAGTGAAAACTAGAGGAAGTAGCAGTTCTGAGAAAATTCAAGGAAAAAGCAGTGGTGGTAAACATAGATCAGTTTATAGACTGTCCTATGGACATTCATACAACTTTCTTTACTGAGAAACAGCAGCATACTTGGATAACAGCGGGATAACGGCTTGCAAAAACCCTCAAACACCTCCAGATTTGTAGGTCAGGGTAGGAGACAAGCTTCACCCATGGGTCACCAAACAGCAGGCCACAAACGCAGTCCCTGACGGTGTAATCAATTACAATTCCACACAGCACAGTGGAAAACACAAGTAGGAAGACAGGATTTGGAGATCACTCTTGTTACAGCAAGTCATAGGAAACAGAGGGATAAATGCAGCAACGAGCTGGCAGAATGGGTAGCTTAAGAGAAAAGCTATGAAAGAAAAAGCACCAGCTTCATCAAACACAAAATAAAAAAAATACAGAGATCAATTTTTCTTGGACTGCCAACAGTTCTGACACCCCTCCCAATTAAGCTGATTCACTGCTCAAGTAGTAACATAAATTTACATTAGCCAGAGTTGCAGCTTAAGTTTTAAATGGACCTTCTAACAGATTGCAAGTGGACGGTTACTGGTACCAAGGAGAAGCCACACGTGAAATTTTTAATAGAGTAAAAAACATCTGGGTGTCATTGATGTCAGCTAATGAGAAAAGCATTCAGAAAAATGGCATAAAGTCTATAAACTAATTTCGCAGCTTAAAGAAAAGATTTGAGACTGAGAAAAGTAACCACTTTTATAAAAATAAATAATATAACAACAAAATTGATAACATGTTAGCTTTGTATTTTCCAAATCTTGTTTGAAAAAAGAGTGGCATTAGACAGTACATATTTAAACTTCTGTGAGATAAGCAAAGAAGTGCAGAAGTGCTTGGAAGAAAATACAAAGCCTGAAATACTTTTATTTTCAGGGATAAAAGAATAAAAATAGTAAAATTAGCATTCAATGCAAGAAGGCTAAGAAAACTACTAAGAGAAATGAATTCACAAAGACAAAAAATAAAATTTTCAGAACCTAAAATCAATGAAAACAGAAAAAATTTAAAAATTAACCCCAAAATTGGTTCTTTGAAAAGATTAGTAAAATTAATTTAAAAATAGTTATTTAAAAAATAACTATTAAACATCTAGTAAGTATATTTAAAAGCGGGAAAAATATCTATAAAACGTGAGTCTGTAATATAACATGCTGCAATATATTTTGGAAATATATATTTATAAGTATATACTTAACACATAAACACACACAGAGACAGAGAGAATGTGTGTGTGTGTGTGTATGTGTGTTGGTTTTAAACTATAAACTAAAGCTGTTTAGATACTATAATTGAGATATGTTTAGTTCAAGAAGTGGTTAATTATGATGTAATCAAGTATTATAATTCAGAAGTAGTTATCATAAATACTTCAACTTCCTTTAAGTCACCATTATAGGACTTTTAAAAAATTAGCTACATGAATGCTACAATTATTTTTTCAATTTGATAAAATTGTGATAAATCAAATATATGGAGTTGCTAGAAATATAGATACAGTCTACTATTAAATAAATTGTGCATAAGTAATGAACACTATAATCTGCACTTTGAAATTGAAACTGAGCTTGGTTTTGAGTCCCGCAACTATACTGGAACACTCTAGGTTTCTGATATCTAGATAACTGTAAGTTTAGTTGAATCCTGGATTACTGCTATATGTCTCTATGGAACAATTTAGTCTCAAACACCCATTTGTCCCCTTTTTCTAACTTTTGGAACCTACAGAAACCAAATGAGAAATTTGCACATGAACAAAATAGTTCAGGTAAATTTGCAACATGCATACACAAAATGTTAGAATAATAAAGAAGACATTATCATATCTTTTGTAAGTTATGAACAGTTTATAAGACAACTACATGTAGACTCAAATCAATGAAATAAGAAAATCCTCGATGAACTAAACAATCGTCTAGGAAGAAGTTCTCAAAGACTAATGAACATAAAATTAAAATTTAAATATTGTCTTAGATTTAAAAGAATCAAACTACTTCCCAAAACGAGGCTTAAGATTTACAAATACAAAAATATTTAGCACTCAATTAGATAAAGTTTACAATGTCTGATGTCTAATAAAACAGTACGAGGTATGGGATGAAACAGGAAAATATGATCTATAACGAAAAGAAATGAATTAGTTGAAAACCACCCAGAACTGACACAGATGTTAGAATGGGCAGGCACAGGCATTACAACAATTAGTGTGACTGTATTCCATATGGTGAACCACTTTGAAGAATAGTTTAGCAGCTTCTTAAAAACTTAAAATTATACCTACCATATGATCCAGATATTCTGCATCCAAGAAAATTAGAAGCATATGTTTCTACAAAATATTTGTAAGTAAATGTTCATAGCAGTTTTATTTTTAATACCTGAAACCTGGCCAAGCACAGTGGCTCATCCCTGTAATCCCAGCACTTTAAGAAGGTGGAAGTGAGCGGATCACTTACTTCAGCCTAGGAGTTTGAGACCAGTTTGAGCAACCTGGCAAAACCCCGTCTCTACAAAAAATACAAAAACTGTAATAGCTGGGTGTGGTGGCATGTGCCTGTATTCCCATCGCCTGGGGAGGCTGATGTGGGATAATCACCTTAGCCTGGAAAGTTGAGGCTTCAGTGAGCTGTGATCATGCCACTGCAATCCAGCATGGTGTCAGAGTGAGACTCTGTCTCAAAAATAATATTATTAATAATAATAATACCTACAACCTGAAAACATTTCAAATATTCAGTCACAAGCTATGTGATAAACAAATCATGGTATATCCATATAATGGGATGATACTCTGCAATATAAAGAAATGAGGTAGTGACAGATAAGAAGAATGAACCTCAACATAATTATGCTACATGAAAGAAGATAGAGTACATGTTGAAAAATAATTTATTTCTATGAAAGTCTAGAAAAAGCAAACAAATCTATAGTGACAGAAAGGAGAACAATTGTCTTCTGAGAACTGGTGGTAGGATAGAGGGTTTACACAAACACACAATGATATTTTGAAGGGTGATGGGCATATTCATTACCTTTACTGTGATTATTTTCTTATATGCATATATACACAGAGAAATTTTTCTCTGTATACACACACATATATGCTTATACATATATACAGACATATATGTATAATCTACATATATGTGTGTGCTGCCAAAATTTATCAACCATTAACATGTATAATAGACAAAATGTGAAAACAAACCAATGTCAATCCACAAGCTAATGGATAAACACTACTATTTATTTTACATCAATTTATACTTCAATAAATCTGTATTAAAATGCCAAGAAAATGTAGTTTTTACTAGCTGGAAATTAAAAATTACCAAGTTATAGAAAATACCTGTACTATTTTAACTGTGTGTCATCATAGAAAACTAAAAAATTTCTTTCATATATTTTTACCAAACATGATTTTAAATTTTTGAATAGTACAAAAATGTAATTTCATATTTAGAAATTTTAAATAACATTTTGAACAGACTCTAGAATTAACCTCAATAAATTAGAGGAACAATTATTATTGTTTTCTTCCACACTATTTTATAATTCTATTTTAAATATGAAAAATTAATTAAAAATAAAATAATTCACACAAGAAAACAAAAGTATTTCTATTTTATAATAACAGTCTCTGCAAAACTCCTAACACCTAGAAAAACCATAAGAAAGTAGACAATTATTACAAGATCTGATTGAAATTTAGAAATACAAAAAAGTAGTTTCTCATAGTTCTTCCATAGTCATTTATAAAATAAAAGAAATAAAAATTGCACCAAAGAATACAAAATATTCAGAAGTATAGTTAACATGCAATAAAAGTCCTATGTGAAGAAAATATTAAAACTTTACTGAGTGCTATAAGAAGGCATAACAATATTTAAGACATTTCTTATTTTTTGATAGGATAATTTAGCCTTGTAAAGATGTCAGTTGTTCCTAAAAGCTTGGGAATATTGTCTTAGTTTCATGTTGCTGTAACAGAAAACTGGAGACTAGATAATTTACAAGAAAAGAGGTTTATTTAGCTCACAGTTCTTCAGGCTAGGAAGTATAAGCAGCAAGGCACTGGTGTCTTGTTAGCTTCTGCTGAGGACCACATGCTAGGTTAAAACATGGTCGAGAAAGTCAAAGCAAAAGTAAACAGGTGAAAAGAGAGAAAACCTGAGGGAAGCCGTGGTTTTATCACAACCCATTTTGAAGGAAACTAACCCATTCTAGTGAGAACTAATCTAGTCTCACCAGATTGAGGACACACTACCACAAGAAAGGCACCAAGCCATCCCTGAGGGATTCACCCACGTGACCCAACACCACCCATTAGGCCCCACCTCTCAACACCTTCACACTGGGAATTACATTTCAACATGAGTTTTGGTGGGGACAGTTGTATCTGGACTATAGCAAATACCTATATTTAAATGTATGGCCTTTGTCCCTGTAGCTCAGTTTTCCAAACACTGTTTTCTGAACTTTAACATCCACTGTGTTCATTTGGAAATAATCACTGATTTTACAGTATGAGTTTTCTATTGCCATTAACTTATTATTTTGTGTTTTTTTGCTGAAGATGAAAAGAAAAGAGGGATAATGTGAATTTCTGTTTAGGAATATATTCCATTATAGGGGTACTCACAGACATACAGAAATACCTACCTTTTCAAAGAACTCCTGTGCAAAAATAACCTGTGTGAATTTGTCCCGTTTCTTATAGGATATTTCATAATGTTCTAGGAAAGTCATTGTGTTAAATTTCTGTTTCAAGAGTCCGGGTCCTTAGTGGCTTCATGGTATGAGTCCTATAACTTACACTGCAAACTCCCTGGAATATTGAATGCTAGGAGTGGTTTTTGTTTTTCAATATCAGCTCTTGGCAGCAAAGTCAACCCTAGCATTGTATTTCCAGTTCATCTGTATCTCTTTGTTATATCATACCTTTGGTCTTCCAGCCAAATTCTTTAGTAGGAGTTACTAGATAGCATAGCATATTGAACATTAAAGCATAAAACCCTTTAAACCCTATTCCCTAGCATTTTTTAGGCTAGTGCAACTGGGTAAGAGTACTCAGCATTAAATAACTACAGTTCAATCTAGCTTCCTGCTGTTTTGAATCCCCCTTTATATTCATAATTATTGCTTCCAGTGTTGTTGAGTTTTTTCCTATGGTTCTGTTATGAAGAATTCATTGTTTTTCTCCAAAAATATCAGGATTTCAAATGGAAAAAAATTGGTACAAATTCTTATTCTGCATGAGTCTTTCCACAATGTTCAGGGATATATGAAATCATGTCCTTTAACTATCCGTGGGTCTATCTTGACAAATCACAATAAAAGGTTAAATCATAAATTAGCAGATCTTGGTTATAAAAATATTGAGAAAATATTATGTACTTAGTACAGTTTTGCCACTAGGGAATCATTTGAAATTTTTAATTCAGCAATTATTTATTGAGTACCTACTCTCTCTCTCTCCAAATATATATACATATATATGTATATATACACACACACACACACACTTTTGGTTATGTGTTTCAGGGGACATGAAGGTGAATCAGACACACTCTTTTGCTCAAGCTGCTATTATTTATCTTGGCACTTAGGCAAATGAACACATTTTTACAATACAAAGTGTATTTGTATAAGAGGAACAATAAAAATGCTTTGTGGGGTTTGATGATTCTAAAGAGGAACAATTAACAGCCTGAAAAAAAAAAAATGCACCATGAAATCAATACTGAATAGGAGACATTTGAAACGAAAGACAAGTTGAATTCTACCATCTCTATACATTTGTATTGAGAGAATAAAATATAGGTGTTCTGAACTCTGCATTCTTAGATTGAATTATTATTCCATCTGAACAAGCAATATAACCTGGGTAAGGCTTCAAATACAGTATATATGATAGAGATAATAGCATGTCAGCACAGTGATGTTCTTAAGTTTAAATGAGAAAATATTTATAAAGCACGTAACACTGTCCCAGGTATACAGTTCAATCAAAGTTAGCTATTATTAATATTGCTATGATAGTAATTGTCATTATTACATCTACTGGTGGAAAAGAGATAAGAACAGTGAAACAAATTGAGCAAAAACCTGGAAGCAACAAAGCATGAACTTTTCTGAGAAACAGTCACAGTTACATTTGATTTGATCATAAGGTTCATTTGGAAATGAGTGACAGAGTAGCAATACTGGCAAAAATAGATTGAGAATCTGTGGAGGTGTTTAAGTGCCAGTTTAATAAATATATAATTAATTTGGCATACAACAATGAATTACAGATATTAGTTGAGCATGGCAGTGGCATAATTGGGCCTGTTCTTTAAGAAAACTAGCCATAGACCTCAGTAGAAAAAAAAAAAAGAGAGAGAGAGAGGCAGGAAGGCCAGTTTGAAGACTACTGAAGTTGTTATTGCAAAGAGAATGATATCTTTTACAAGAATAGTAGCTATAGTAATAGAAAGAAGTATTCTAGGAAGATTAGTGAAGAAGCAACTGAATTTCTTTGCTCTGGGTAAAAGTAGAATGTGAGGAGGCATAGTTGACCAAGAACAATCTCTACAGCTAGAAGTTGAGTTGGGATTATAAATAAATACAGGGAAGTAGGGTTAGAAGTGAGTTCGTTCCATGGAAAATGTGGTGCTTTTTTGTTTAGTACATAATAAGCCTAATGAGTCAATGAAACATACAGTTTAAGGACAAGAAGTTAAAGACCGTGCTGGACCTGGAGAGAGAGCTCAGGGCTGTAAACAGATATTTTGGAGATACTTACAATGAATGTAAGTTTAAGACATTGAAGAAATTAAGCCCTAAAAATGAGAGGTTTCAGAAAGAAAATAAGAGGTTGGAGGAGACTCCTAGTTTAATTCTTCATGTCTTCTGACTAGTTCCAATGCAACTGGGTCATGTAGGAAGAACAATCTAAACTGTGGGCTTCTACAGTGAATTACTCCAAATCTTAGCACACACAGGTTATACAAGTCTGTAGGACATTATGTGCTTGTTCATTTGTAGTTCAAGGTTACTTATCATCCACTATGCAGAAGGGTAGAGGTAGTAACCAAGGTAAGCAGCTGTGTGATCTGTTGTCTATACTGACTTGTACCTCAGTAATGAAGCAATTGGTTAGTGCCTTACCTATGAATTCTTCAATAGGCAGGTTCAGCATTAGCTCTTTTCCCTCATGATTTTATTCTCAGTCAGCTACTACAACTCAGCTTAATTTCACCCCTAGATTATCCCTCAAGGCAAAACTATTCTGTTAAAGTCTTTCTAAATTTATGATTCACTTTTTTTCATTGTACTTTTCTTTTTGGAGTACCATTAGGATGAGTGTCATTTTTTTTCCTCCCCAGTTGTACCTTTGATACTTTGGAAAACAATGTTCTTGACTCATTCCACCTTTATGCTCATATTCTCGCAAGCACTGAAGAATTCAAGTAAACATTGAGAGTATCCCCTGAGTTCACTGAATTCAACACTTTATTTGAAATGATGTTGAAATAATCTCCCTTGGCTGGGCGCGGTGGCTCAAGCCTGTAATTCCAGCATTTTGGGAGGCCAAGACGGGCGGATCACAAGGTCAGGAGATCGAGACCATCGTGGCTAACATGGTGAAACCCCGTCTCTACTAAAAAAAAAAAAAAATACAAAAAAACTAGCTGGGCGTGGTGGCGGGCGCCTGTAGTCCCAGCTACTCGGGAGGCTGAGGCAGGAGAATGGCAGGAGGTGGAGCTTGCAGTGAGCTGAGATCCGGCCACTGCACTCCACCCTGGGCGACAGAGCGAGACTCCATCTCAAAAAAAGAAAAAAAGAAAAAGAAAAAGAAATAATCTCCCTTGAACAATACATAATGCCCTCATCAATATTTTCTAATTAATACTAATGACAGAACCATAGGCAACTCCTCTTTTCCTTTCAACCACTGAAGAAGAAAAATAGCTTTTAAAAAACACAAAAAGAAAATTTTCACAACATGAGAAATTTCCTTTAAAAAGTTTTAGGTGAATGTCAAGTTGTCAAAACACAGAATAACTAGCAAGGAACAATTTGGTAATTTAAAGGTTTTGTTAACAACTGAGGGATACATTTCCAACCAATATTAACAAAGAAAGTTATACTATAAGCTAGAGGAAAATGAGGTCAACACATATCATCAATTATTTCAAAAGTTAGGCATTTATGGAAGAAGATTGGAATTTTCATCTAAATAAACTATCATATTAATGGTCTTAATATTATTGCCTTTGGTTTTCATATTGTGAAAAGAACAAGGAAAATAAGGGGAAAAAGGTAATGAGATGGTAAAATCCTGGCAAAATATTTAAAATAGTATTTATGATGTATTCATATTAGTCAATATTAATATTAGATTTTCATTTGCTTTACCTTGCATTATTTGCCAAAAATGTTGACTCTAAAAATAAACGAATTGATATTTCTAATTTTCATATCTTATTCAAGTTTTTGGATCTAATTTCCAATTAATAGTTTCAAATCCTATCCTCTCCACAGGGCAACAAAAGTGTTGATTCTTCAAAACGTCTCTTAAAATTGTTATTTACTGTCATTCTAATTGATGGAATAGTGTTCTTTTCTTTAATCCCTCGGGCCTGTAAAGAAAAATGTCACAGATTCCTAAGAGACCATTCTTAATAGCCTTTTTTCAAAAAAGTCCATTTTATCACAGCTAATATTATTTATCCTAAAACTTTCAACATCTACCTTTGTCTCCAGGGCACTGTCGTGTCACTCAGGAAACATGAATTACAGTGCTTAGCACCTGTTAACACTCCCTTGAGTTATACCACGCCCATTCTAGACTTTAAATGCCCCTTTGAATAGCTCCTGACTATCAAATCCTAACCACAGAATATTCTTACTTCACTGTAATCCTCCAATTGTCTTGACACTTCTAATTCTTTCTACAGCTAACATTCATATTCATAGCATTCTACCTTGTAGTTTATTAAATACCTTCATATGTATATCATATATTTTTAAGTTTTACTATCTTTCTGATCCTGGTTCTTAAAGCTAGTCCATTCTATATACACATAATGAAAAAAATACAGTAACATAGTAATTACTTGTCTCTATCTATCTGTATTTGAATACTTCCATAGATATTATATCTTATCCCATTTTGTAACTGAGAAGAAATCAGTTCAAGGAGGTTAATTGACTTGTCCATATAGGGTAGCTAGTATATGGCAGAGGAAGTCCCCAATTTCTGTACCTAGGCCATTTCCTATACTTCAAACTCACTATTTTCTTTCATTTCCAATTACTTTCTCCACATAAATATAAAAAGCCCAGCACTACAGAACAAAGTGCTGTATATAGATTAGCATTTTTATTTTCTATTTCTTCAAAGTGCTAAAGTGCTGTCATTAAATAAGAACTTTGGGTTTGACTTTGCTTTGGATAATACACCAGTTAAGAGATGCAAGCTTCAATCATACAGGATAATAGATAATCGGCTGAAGAGAGAAATTGATTTTAAAGTTGTAATTTACTTGAAGTGTTTGATGATCTCATAAAATACAGGCACGAAATTGAAGTTATTTAGTATTTCATGGCTCCCTTACAGCTTGAATTACTACTTCAGGGCCAAAGTCCTCACAAAAGAGCCACAGGTTCCTGTACTGCAGACTACATATTTATTGCAGTGTAAATATATTTCCTGGTACAGAAGCTTTTCCTTTACTCTCTTAATATCTCATTCATAATATTTCTCTCTCTCTGTCTCTCTTTCTGCACCTCAAAAATTACCCAATCCCATGTTGTTTGGTTGTCTGGTCATGGTCTACATTTCTGTCAAAAAATGGTTTTGTTTAGGGAAGTGGAAATGACCCTGCATGTGTTGTTAGCTATCAGCCACTTCCCTTTAACACCTTTCTAGTTTTGTATTATTATATGGGACTTTATAATTTACCTTTACCATTTACCATTATTGGGCATATTTAAGCAAGGACAGTAACATCCAGAAAGGGAATTAGAGAAAAGAGTCTTCTATGGCTTTTCTTTTCTTCTTCTTCTTTTTTTTTTTTTTTTTCATTAAAAGAGAGTGAAGTAGTAGCATAAGAAGCTTGAAGGGTTGCTCTAGTGCAGTGATTCTCTATCTAGGAAGCATAATAGAGGTGCATGGAGACCTGACCAGACAAATCAGAATCTCTGGAAGAAACAGATTTTTAAGCTCTCCAGGTTATTTCAATGTGCAATTAATGACAAGGACCACAGCTTTAGTGGAATCCCTTTATCTGAAATATGAGAACATTGGAAAGAACTACCCTTTCAATCATGTATGTGTGTGGAGATGTATAGGTAGGTATGCAGGTAGATAGATAGATAGATAGATAGGAAAAGTAAAAATCAAATTAAAGTATGTATTGTATCTCTAAATTGGTCCAAATCTATAAAAGTAAAACAAATGTGACGAATTATCATTAACCCAATGCTTTACTTGGGGCTGATATGTTGCCTACATCTTCTATAGATATCTGGAAGTGTGAATGACATAGATAATATGGATCTCATATATATATTTTTGACAACTAAATTTCTATACACCTTTTTTCTATACATTCTTTTTAGTGATATCTAAAGACCAATTTTAGAAAGAACCATTATTTAAATCAAGTTTGTAAAAGCACATATAGTAAATAAAAGTAAGTGGGACTTTGTTTTGTTGCTGTCATAGTGATGATGATGGTTTTTGAAGTGTTGTTAGGCTGTGCTAAAAAATAGAATTTTAAAATCACAAAGGCATTGAATTTAAATACTCATGGCAATTTTAAGAAAATACTCCTATAATCTTTGTATATATATGAATACCAATTTAGCGAATAGCTTAGCAGTATTTTGGTACTCAGCAAATAACTGCCTAAAAATTTACACTAACATTATATATTTGATCTTTAGAGGGCTGGCAAAGAGAATAGATCTATTTTATTTTCACCAATCTATAAAGAATCATCCATAAATCTTTCCATTTGTGATGGAATTTCAAAGCCAAAAAATAAAGCAAAGAATTATTTTGCAAAACCTATTTTTAGAAATAATAAACATTCAATAATCATAAAAATAAATATGCAGGGAGAATTAGAATAGGAAATAATTATCATTTACACTCCTGTATTTAATAAGGACATAAAATCAATGTACAAAAACCAGTAACATTTCTATATACCAGTAACATTCAATCCAAGAACCAAACCAAGAATTCAATCCCATTCACAATAATCACAAAAAAAAGGAATACCTAGGAATACATTTAATCAAGGAGATGAAAGATCTCTAGAAGAAGAACTAGCAAACAGTGATAAAATAAATCATAGATGACACAAATGAAAAAAACACCCCATGATCATGGATTGGAAGAATCAATGTCATTAAAATGACCATACTGCCCAAAGCAATATACAGATTCAACACAATTCTTATTAAATTATCAATTGTCATTTTTCACAGAATTAACGAAAATAATCCTAAAATTTATATGGAATAAGAAGAAAAGCCCAAATAACCAAAGGAATCCTAAGCAAAAGAACAAAGCCAGAGACATCACATTACATGATTTCAAACTATACTACAAGGCTATTGTAACCAAAATAGCATGGCACTGGTACAAAAATAGACACAGATCAGTGGAATACAATACAGAACCCTGAAATAAAGACACCTACCCATAGTTAACTGTTCTTCAACAAAGTTGATAGGAACACAATAAGGAAAACATACCTTAGCCAATAAATGGCACTGGGAAAATTGGATAGTCATATGCAGAACAATGAAACTGGACTCATACCTTTTACGTTATACAAAAATTAACTGAAGATGAACTAAAGACTTGAAACTACAAAAGTACAAGAAGAAAACTTAGGAAAAATTTTTCTAGACATTGGCCGATGCAAGGAATTTATGATTTAAATCTCAAAAGCAAATGCAACAAAAGCAAAAATAAACAAATGGGATTTAATTACACTAAAAATCTTCTGCACAGATAAAGAAATAAAATAAACAGCCTACAGAATGTGAGAAAATATTTGCCAACTCTGCATCCTACAAAGGACTAACATGCAGAATTTACAAGGAATTCAAACAAGTCAATAAAAAAAAAATCAAACAACCCCTTTAAAATCTGGCCAAAGGACATGAATAGACATTTCTCAAAAGAAGATACAAATGGCCAACAAACATATGAAAAAATGCTCAACATCATTAATCATCAGAGAATTGCAAATTAAAACCACAACATGATATCATCTCACATCAATCAGAATGGCTATTATTAAAAAGTCAAAAAACAACAGACATTGACGGGGATATGGAGAAAAGGAAATGCTTTATACACTGTCCGTGAGTGTGTAATTTAGTTAAACCTCTATAAAAACTACTATGGAGATTTCTCAAATAACTGAAAATAGAATCACCATTTTACCCAGCAATCCTACTATTGGATATCTACCAAAAGGAAAAGAAATCATTTTATCCAAAATACAACTGCACTTGTATGTTTGTTGTAGCACTACTCACAATAGCAAAATTGTGGAATCAACTTGCGTGATTCATCAACAAATAATTGGATAAAGAAAATGTGCCATATATACACCATGGGACACAACACATCCATAAAAAGAAATGAAATAATGTCTTTTGCAGCAATATAGATGGAGCTGGAGGCCCTTAGCTCAAGTGAAATAACTCAGAAAAAGAAAATCAAATACTGCATGTTCTCACTTATAAGTGGGAAGTAAACAATAGGTAAAGATGGAGATAAAAGTGGAAATAATATACCCTGGGAACTCCAAAAGCAGGGAGGGTGGGAGACAGTTGAGGTTTGAAAAATTACCTATTGGGTACAATATTTACTAATTGGGGTGATGGGTAACTCAAAGTCTAAACTTCACTACTATGCAATATAGTGCATATAACATGCACGTAACACACTATATATGCACATAACACACTATACATGCACATAATACACTCACATGTATACCCCCTGAATCTATAAAAATTTTAAAAAGGCAAAAAGCCTTTTAAAAAGGCAAAAAGCAAAAAACATTGGAACCACAAAAGTAATTGTGAAGATACTTTTTAAAATTTGCTGGAGTTATTTTAAAGGTAAACATGTAATGAGTAGCAAAATATGCACAATGTTTGATACAAGTTAAACAATATGGTAAGTTATAGATTATAGACATTATCAGAATCTTGATTTATCAATGATTACACCTAGTAACAAAGCTAATACTCTTCACTGACAACTTTGATAAGACAAATAAATAAATTCAGTCAGTCATTTGGCATTTATCAGATAGTAGCTGCCCAAGAATTTAAACAAGAATGTCTGTAAACTTGTCCTATACCTATAACCGAAAAAGATCATTTTCAAACTGGTTGCTCACTTACTTATTTGAAAACAAATGAAACTCAGCCTAGAAACTATGTTTTAGAAAATGCACACAGGATGCTAAAGTCATAGTGAGTCTAATGTGAGTATTGTTCCTCAAATCCAAGTTACTTCAGTTTTGCTGCTTTGGGTGCAGAATGGACTCAAATATACACACATGAAAGTCCACTTCCCCACATACACTGCATGAAGAAATGTGTAAATCATATAATAACAGGCCATTCAATTTTTATTCTGTCTCTTTCTTCCTATGTCCCTCATTGTCTCTTTATCTCTCTTTCTGTTAGACCATAAACAACTCGTTTTACAGTGATGCTTGTTTATTGGCCTTTTCTACACTAACCTTTTCTTCCTACATTATTCAAAGAATCTACAGTCTTCTGAACAAGACTTTTGTTTCAGATAGTACGTGCATCCTTTGTTTAGCTTTGCATGTTAGCAGACTTCGTTAATTCACTTATCTTTAGAGACACATTTATATCAGAAAATTTAACTTGATGATTAAAAAATTGGTGAAATACGTGTAGACTTTTGTAATTGGATTTATAGTTTCATCTAAGAATTCACTAAAAATATTTTGAACTTCAGGAAGAGATTTTTAAATGGCTTTGTTAAGCCATTTAAAAGTCCTATTTTCCCAAACGAATTAGTGTTGGTGTGTGGATAAGGAACTTTGCCATTGCTTTCTGACCATTACCCGATAAGAACTAATCAAATGACAGATGGAATCTGAAGCTTATTCAGATGAATTTTTGAGGTGAGTTGGTTACACACAATTTCTGTTTTACTAAGAAATTTTTGCATAATAACCTATCCTAGGAGAAATCACAGTTAAACAATTTTGACCATTCATGACTATATATCTATGAGTTGAAAATCTCAAGATGTAGAGCATCATAACTATAGGATAGAATTAAATTTTTGCATTATAATTTCTAATTTTTAACTAGGTGACATGAAGCAATTATCAATTGCTTTGACTGTTTTCAGCCTCATGCTTTTCTTTAAAATTATTTACAGATAATATATCTTCGCAAACTAGGTCAAGACTTTCATTTTATAATCAATCTCATTTTAATATGTTTTTAATTTAATTATATGATGATTTGATATTCTATTTTAAATTGCATTATTTTACATTTAATTTGGCAAGTGATATGGGAATTTTTTTTTTTTAAGACTGTCACCCCGGCTGGAGTGCAGAGGCACTATCTTGGCTCACTGTAACCTCTGCCTCCTGGGTTGAAGGGATTCTCCTGCCTCAGCCTCCCAATTAGCTGGGATTACAGGCATGCGCCAACACATCCTGCTAATTTTTTTGTATTTTTAGTGGAGACAAGGTTTCACCATGTTGGCTAGGCAGGTCTCAAACTCCCGACCTCAAAAGATCCTCCCACCTTGGTCTCCCAAAGTGCTGGGATTACAAGAGTGAGCCACCGAACCCAGCTGGGAATTTCTTCAAATGAAATGAGATATAATTCTTAGTAATTTTTAACAAATTGAGGAACAAGTGGATTTAAATAAGTAATAGTAACACAGTGGTGTGCAGGTACACTATATAGTTAAGATGATATAAAAATGACTGAAGTTGTTAAATATTGCTTACATCAGTGCCAGTTATTCTCCATGCCACTTACTTTATATTGACTTACTCTCTTAAAATATCCCCTTCTCAAATATGAAAAATACTCTTTGAGCAGAAAGATATCAGACTAGTAGAAGTACAGCAGATAGAATTAGCTATCTATCTGTTTATCTGATTGGCAGAGATTGTTTCCCCGATTCAGGGAAAAAAACAGTGGGGAATAATCATTAAAAAAAAAAAAAACTTCTCACTTTCACTGAAGCCTGACTGAATTTATGCTGTTTCTCCACTGTCCCCACACCATTCCATGAAGTTCTATCTCCATAATAGTGTATTCTAATTTAATCTTTGAACTTCTAAATAAATATTGGCTCGCAAAATTTTGTAAATGTTATTCTTCTAAAATAACAAAAAAGTGGCTGGGAGCGGTGGCTTATTCCTGTAATCCCAGCACTTTGGGAGGCTGAGGTAGGTGGATCGCTTGAGGTCAGGAGTTCGTGACCAGCCTGACATGGTAAAACCCCGTCTCTACTAAAAATACAAAATTAGCCGAGCATGGCAGCACATGCCTGTAATCCTGGCTACTTGGGAGACTGAGGCAGAAGAATGGCTTGCATCAGGAAGTGGAGGTTGCAGTGAGTGAGCTGAGATTGCACCATTGCACTCCAGCCTGGGTGACAAAAGTGAAACTCTTTCTCAAAAAATAAATAAATAGGGCTGGACGTGGTGCCTCACGCCTGTAATCCCAGAACTTTGGGAGGCCGAGGTGGGCAGATCACGAGGTCAAGAGATCGAAACCATCCTGGCTAACACGGTGAAACCCCGTCTCTACTAAAAGCACAAAAAATAATAAAAATTAGCCGGGCGTGGTGGCGGGCACCTGTAGTCCCAGCTACTCTGGAGGCTGAAGCAGGAGAATGGCGCGAACCCGGGAGGTGGAGCTTGCAGTGAGCCGATATCGTGCCACTGCACTCCAACCTGGGCGACAGAACAAGACTTTGTCTTAAATAAATAAATAAATATAAATTCAATACAATCATAAACAAGTGAAACTAATATAATGAACATGTACCACTAAGTCTTCTGCCATATTTTCTTTACATTTTCCATCAGCTAATAAACTGACACAAATACAACTGTATTTAAAACATACTTTGTATCCCCATTTGTAACATAGTTTGAATTAATATTTATTCATTCCTCTCTCTCTAAAGGAAATCAATTTCTGTGTGTTTTAAGCATCTATATATCCATAATAATGTATTTATTCTTTAACATAGTATTATGTTTTTTAACATTTACATAAATCTATCATACTATTCAGGCGTTTTGACCTTTTGGTTCAAGAAATATGATGTTTTCAAATTAGATATGTAGGAAAATACAGTTTATAAGTTGTAAGTGCTGTATTGATTCAATGAATGAATATTCTATATTTTATTTATGTTTTTTTCAACTGGTAGGCACTATGTTATTTCCCAATTTTCAGTATCATAAATAATTGTGAAGATACTTTGAAAAATTTACTGGGGTTCTTTTAGTGGTAAACATAAATTGGTATTTCAACATCATAAGCATATTCCATGATTATTCTTGTGCATGTATAAATTTGTGTATATGTAAACATTTATCCAAGACAGATTCATAAAGGAAACAGTGTATAGTGTTATGGTCTTTCTGCTCCTTAGGTCAGCTTGGTCTAAGTTCTTGTCTCACCAGGAAGCATTAGGTGCACAGACACTGTAGAGTGAGTACAGTAAAATTTATTAAGCAAAAGGAAAGCTCTCAGCAAAGAAGGGACATGGGGGGCGGGTGGTTCCCCTATCCAAAGGTGGGAAAGTCTCCCATGTGACTGGTTCTGGGGCCTCTTATGGATTCATAAGTGTGTTGATTGGTTTGTGAGTATGCAAAAAAAGATTAAAGTGAAGACATCACTCAAAGGTAGGCACAGTAGTGTAGAAGACCAATTAGGAAAGGGTAGGTATATGTAAAATCGGTGAAGGGTGGGGATCAATCAGAGGAAAGCATGTCAAACAGGAAGACAAGTTCTCATCCATTCTGAGGATTTAACTTGTAGCTTGCATTTCAGACTTTAAACTGTCTTCAGCTTGGAGGTGGAGTTTTACTGGTGACCTGCCCCTATCTGCCTAGGTATTTGGTTGTCTCCTGCCACTCTCAATAGGCAGTTAAATATTTCAATCTTAAAATTTAAAATATACTGCCAAATTGTTATCAAAAATGAATTGGTCTTTATATCCTATTCTATCATAAGAGAGCTCCACCTTTCCAAATCCTTAATACAAAATGACAATGTCAATCTTTGCGATTTTGCTAGTCTGATAGTTATGAGTGTACTTGTTTTATGCTTTCTTGATTCCTAGTCAAAAGCACTTTTCACATGCACATTGGCTACTTTAGTATTCTCCTCTGTTAGTTACCTGTTTATATCCTTTGTACATTTCTCCATTTAGGCTGTTGAATCTTTTTTAAATGAAATACATTTCTGTAAATTCTGATTATTCAATTTTGTTGGTTATATACATTGAAAATACATTTTCCCCAATGTGGCATTTTTCTAGCCTTACCTTATAGAGTATTTTCCACACCAGTAATAAGTTTTAAACTTTAGGCTGATCAAGTTTTTTTCTTAATGGCTTGTACTTTGGTGTCATTGAGAAAGGCTTCAATCCCTAGAGGATATGAAAACATACTACTATGAATATTTATACAATTTCAAATTTTTCATTTTACCAATAGTTTTATAATCTATGCCTATTTTTGGTATGCTATGAGGTGGCAGCATCATTTTCATTTTCATATGTAGATCCTATTATTGTATACAATTTATTGAACACTTGAATTAATCCCCACTGATTTATCACGCCGTTTTCTTCTCTATCACAATTGTCCTTAAATGTTTGGGTCAGTTGATTTTGTCCTCTGTTTTTTAGTATTGATCTGTTAGCTTTTCACTCTGCCAACTCCACAGTATTTTTTTATATATATATATAACTTCAATATGTCTATAACTTCAATAAGTCTTAGTAACTGTTAAGTAAAGGTCAAATTTTCTCATGTTTCTTCTTAAAATGTAATCTTGGTTATTTCTACTTCTGTACTCTTCTCTATATCATCGTGATGAGCTTAATATTTTACATGTCTTTATTGATGCTGCTTGAAATTAATATATAAATTTGGGAAAAGCCAGTGTGGTTATTTATGATATGCTGCATGTGACATGATTTTGAGTATTCTCATCCGTGCAAATAGCATCGTCTGTTGCCTTCTCCTAAACTTGAGATACAGAGCTAAGTTGCATTTGTGGGTTAGAGATTCTGTATTACAATGATATTAGAGATACTCTAAATCCAGTCGCTGGATTGTCCTTTCAGTAGGTGCCATGTCTTTCTTGGCTGCATGCTTGCATATGTTCACCCCAACTTCTCTTTCTAAGCCCCTTTATATAATCCAAAAACACATGCTGTGTTTCTCAGCTTCTTTTAAGATGAATATACAGCTTCAAATTTTAAGCAATGAAGCTGATGTTGTTCCTCATCTTGAATCAACAATTTTTGTTGTTGTTTTTCTTTTCAGCAGCTACCTCTCATTTATATTTACAATATAAAAAGCAGCTGTCAATCAGCTTCAGTTCTAGGAATCCTTTTGTTTACAATCCATATTCTGTTCTTTCACATGTATATTTTGTTATTTAATGTAGATATATTTAATTCATTTTAGTTTAATATTTAACATATCATTATTCTCTATTTGGTTCTGAGAATTTCAAAATATTAACTCACAATACTGTACTGACCAGAAATCCACTGCTAATAATCTTTAAAAGTTTGAGGGATGAGGCATTTTATATTTGTTTGTTTTGTTTTCAAAGGAAGTTGCGAGAAGCCATATTGGGGCAGTCATTAACAAAATCAGTTGAATTAGATGACTGAGAAAATATTACTAAAAAGACAAATATAGTGAGTATAATGAATCTATTACCTATATTCTGATAAAAGCATTTAATGATAAAACTGTTTGCACATTTATTACAATATCAATGGTGTTTGGAACTCATTAGAGATTGTTAAACTGCTATTCCTTAAAATAAAGAAGTTAATTAGTTTACTTGAAGTTCTTATTTACTATCAATTAAAATTTGGTAAAGATAATTTGTGTGCTCAGTAGCTCACAATGACTTTTATTTTTAGTTGTAACAAAAATAGTCTGAAGGCTTTGCCTTGAGGAATTTAAATCGAATTAAAGCTAAATAGGAATTAAAGTTATATTTGACAATAATGACGTCAGGGAAATATAGCCATAGCTATAATTTTTGACTTCAGTGTGGATATATGAATAGATATATAACTGGAATACACACAGACATATGCACAAAAAATTTAAAAAAAACTATGACATTACAGTCCTCACTTATGTATCTGGTCACATTTTAATTGCTGGTATTTATAACTACCTCTTTCCACTACTCATTCTGTATTCCCTTTGTCTTCAGCAAGCGCCTTAGCTGGTCTTGCTTCTTCACCTGGTGTGGTGACCCAATATTCATTCTAGGAGGGGCTGGACCATTAGTTGTCCTGCCTGAAGTGAGTTGTTGTAGTTTTCCATTGACCTTAATTGAAGGGCACGGTAATACTGAGAGACACTCTAAGGAATCTGCTATATTTAAGACATATTTTTCCTTACCTCTAACTTATAGTAGTAGTCCAACTTCCCTTTGTTCATCAGGATCAATTATCCCCAACACCATTGTAATTCCTTCTTTGCCTATTGATTCAGAAGTAATGAGGAACCCAAAGTGGCCTGCTGGAAGTCTTACTTTCCAGGTCAATGAAATCACTATTGTGTCTCCTGGTAGAACTATTCCTCCTTCTGAAAGTAAGACCTACAGGCCCCCAGAGCAGAAGAGCACAAGAACAGGAAGTTAAAAATTTGCTAGTGTGTCCAATTTCACCCTGTGATTCCTGGGCCCATAAATTCTGCCTATTAGAGGAACAGTGCCAAATAATGTTAATTTGGAGTATATAAACCCCTCTGGAGGACCTTGCCCTAATCCTGCAAGGTACTGCCATCTAGCTGGTGCTGTAACTGAATCTTCTAAAGGCCTTTCCAATGTTCTAGCAAGCCAGATGCTTTAGGGTTGCAGGAAACATGGTAGGACAAGTGAATTCCACGAATGCCCCCATGTACCCACTGCCACACTTCTTGGGCTAAATTGAATTCCTTGACCAGAAGCAATGCTACATGGAACAAAATGACTGTGGATAGGCTTACCGTATTCTGTAGGTCCACGGGTGATTGTTTTGGAAGAAGCATTGCATGCAGGGAAGGCAAATTCTTCTCCAGAGTAAGTATCTTTACTAGTAAAGGCAAAACACTTGCCTTTCCATGTTGGAAATGGTCCAGTGTAATCCACCTGCCACTAGGTAGTTGGAATGCTGCCATATCAGGGGGTCAGTGTTGATCTCTGCTGCTGACAGATTGAGCACTCAGCAGTGCTGTAGGCAGGCTGATTTTGGTGTGTGGAAGTTCATGTTTCTGAGCCCATGCATAATCTTCATTCTTACTACCATGGCTACTTTTTTCATGAAATTTGAAAATACATTAAAGTGGCTGCATTGTCCTTGGATTTATGGCATTAACTTTTCTACTGCCAGAATAAATAGAACCTTCACTAATGTGCTAAGTTTTTTTGTTAAAAATACATTTAATTTCTACATTTTTTCCTTCAAGTTTTGCAATTGAAAATTCCCCCAATCTGCATACATCTATGTCATCACAATAGCACAAAATTGTTCACAATGCTTATTTTTTTATCATATTTATGTATCTATTGATATATCATTAGATGTATAATCATATATAATTTCTTAGGATAGAGAGAACTGTTTGGCAAAGTGAATAAACATTTCAGCTAATTAGTTATATATTTCCAGAATGTTTTTCAAATGTTTTTGATGAGTGGATAGCTACACCTTTTTCAAATGGGAGAAACTGGTCAAAACAAAGGGATTATAGGCCCTGTGCAATTCTAAAATCCAATGGGGCAGTCAAATCTTAAAAGTCCAAAATGACCTCCTTTGATTTCATGTCTCACATCCAGGTAACACTGATAAATGAGATGGGTTCCCACGGTCTTGGCAGCTCCACCTCAGTAGCTTTTCAGGGTATGGTTCCTCTTTTGGCTGCTTCCACAGGCTGGCATTGTCTGTGGCTTTTCCAGATGCATGGTGCAAGCTGTCAGTGGATCTACCATTCTGGGATCTGGAGGCCTGTGGCCCTCTTCTCACAACTCCACTAGGGAGTGCCCAGTGGGGACTCTGTATCAGGGCTTCCACCCAACATTTCCTTTCTGCATTGCCCTAGCAAAGGTTCTCCATGAAAGCTCTGCTCCATTCAGCACACCTCTGCCTGCACACCCAGGCATTTCCATACATCTTCTGAAATCTAGGTGGAGGCTCACAAACCTCAGTTTTTGACTTCTATGTACCCGTAGGGCTAACAGCATGTGGAGGCTACCAAGGCTTGGGGCTTACATCCTCTGAAGCCACAGTCTGATATGTACCTTGGCCTCTTTTAGCCACGACTGGGACACAAGGCACCAAGTCCCAGGACTGCACAAAGAAGCAAGGGCCTGCACCTGGCCCAGGAATTTAATATTTCCTCCCAGACCTCTGGGCCTGTGATGGGAATAGCTGCCATGAAGACCTCTGACAAGCCCTGGAGACAATTTCCCCATTGTCTTTATGATTAACATTTGTGTCTTTGTTACTTAAGCATATTTCTGCAGCTGGCTTGAATTTCTCCCCAGAAAATGGGCTTTTCTTTTCTATTGCATTGTCAGGCTGTAGTTTTCCAAACTCTCATGCTCTGTTTCCTCTTGAATGTTTTGTCACTTAGAAATTTCTTCTGCTAGATACCCTAAATCATCTCTCTCAAGTTCAAAGTTCCACAGATCTGTAGGGCAGGGGCAAAATGCCCCCAGTCTCTGTTAAACGCAGCAAGAGTGACTTTTAGTCTAGTTCCCAATGAGTTCCTCATTTCCATTCGAGACCACCTCAGCCTGGACTTCACTGTCTATATCTCTATCAGTATTTTGGTCAACGTCATTAAACAAATCTCTAGAACCCAGCCTTGATACAAATTTACTGTGTTGGTCCATTCTCATGCTACTAATAAAGATATATACAAGACTGGATAATTTATAAAGGAAAGAAGTTTAATTGACTCACACAGTTCCACATGCCTGGGGAGGCTTCACAATCATGGTGGAAAGGAAAGCAAGACATGTCTTATGTGGCAGCAGGCAAGAGAGATTGTGCAGGGGAACTCCCACTTATGAAACCATCAGATGTCGTGAGACTTATACATTACCATGAGAACAGTATGGTGGAAACTATCACCATGATTCAATTACATTCACCTGGCTCCACCCTTGACATGTAGGTATTGTTACAATTCAAGGTGAGATTTGTGTGGGAACACAGCCAAATCCTATCAGAGGGGTTCTAATGTTTACATAATACATTAATCCTATTTACAAGGATAAAGTTTTAAGTCATGGCAACAGATATGAAGGTAATTATTGATACAAGCACATATAAATGGAGTGGGGGCTGTGGACATTTGTGGAGTTTCTAAGTTTATCCTATTTTCTCTAGAAAGCAAAACATAGTTGAAAGCAAGAATTAAGAAATATTTGTCAGATATTTGAGGAGAAAGAAGAAAGTAGAGAATACTTGTCGTGAGAGAATGTTTGGACTAAGGAAATATAATATGAGTGCAGGCAAGTGCTATGCAAACTATTTCTGTGTGCACTCATGGTCAAATCTCTCTTTATTGAGTAAAAA
>NW_012115699.1:4606576-4643864 GCF_000951035.1 Colobus angolensis palliatus | reverse complement strand
GGCTGGAGTGCCGTGCAGTGGCAAAACATCTTGTGCTCAAGCCATCCTCCTGCCTCAGCCTCCGTAGTAGCTGGGACTACCAGTGCAGCACCATGCCTAGCTGTTTTTCTTTTCCTTTAATTTTTTATAGAGACACAATCTCGTGCTATGTTGTCCAGGCTGGTTTCAAGCTCTTGGCCTCAAGCAGTCCTTCTGCTTTGGCCTCTTAAAGTGCAAACTGTTGAAATTACAGGTGTAAACCACCAACCCCAACCTAAAAGTCATTTCTTTAAACAATCACGGTAGCAGGGGTCCAGGTAGAAGGCAGGCAGAATATTGGCTTCTCCCAAGGAAATATAAAAAAACAAGAAAGGGGCACAAAAGTTGAATGAGTATACGATGAAATACTAGATTACTGGAGCAATGAATTAATACTGGGTTGAGTGAAAAAGAAGAAAAGTAAAATTCAGGAAAAAGTTGTAGGAGTAATAATTTGTGGTTTCTGAGAAGCTCAGAGAATTGTGGGTTTTGAGGTAATAGGATGAATACGGAAAGACAGAGTGATGTGGAGAGATGGAGTTGTAAAGAAAATGGAGCACTTGCAGTTGCAATTTTTGTGTATAGGAATATGAGCAAATCTATAGAACGCCATCAGAGTAAGGGGATAATACGGAGTAGGGCACTTTGATAGACAAGGATATTGAAATAACCAAGAATTTTGTGAAAATAAATGACCATGTAGTTGGTACAAAATGGACCACATCTACTTGAAGATTCATGTCTTTTCTCAAAATTAGTGCAATTTCCTGATATTTGTTTTACAATTTTCTCTCACTTGAAATAATTCTGTGTAAAAGTTTCTTCTGATTTTCTTTTTAATTTTGTTTACATTTGCTATTATATTGCAATCATTATATTAGAACCATTTATCTGTTTTTCCTAAGTTCAGGGAAAATGTCTCAAGATACCCTTTCTACTATACTGGTCACTATTCCCATTGCATAAAATATCTGGCACTGGTATATTTTAAATAAATATTCTATTTTCTTATCAAAATATAAGATATATAAGAATTACAGAAGAAGCAAATATATCCTGCAAAGAACCAATATCCCTTAATTCTCTGGAAAATTTCTGTCACATAAAGATGTACCTTATGCTTTCTAATGACTACTGATCTCTAAGTTAATACCCAACATTTTAAAACAGCTTCCTCTGTGATTTCTTCTTATGTTTACCTTTGAAACATGAAGCCTGCCTTCCCCCACTTCATCCTCACTTACGGCTGGAGACAGGATTAAGTGCTTTGCATTTTATTCCCATTCATTGCCAAAATAATTATATATAACATATATAGGATAAAATATTTAATATATAATTATGTTATATATTAATTACATAGTATGTGCTATCAATATGTTAGATTATGTTAATTATATTAATTAATATGTTACATATTAGAAGTCACATATTAAATCATTAAGAAAATCATGGGCTAATATGTAACATAATTACATGGTCATACATGAGAAATAAAACGTAAGAAAAAGATTAATAAAGATAGTTGGAAATAGCATGATTAATGAGAAAAAGCAGATTCTGGAAATTCTAATATCTGAAGTATGTAAAAAACAAACAAAGAACAATTTACTTATGCAATAGTATGATAAACTTGAATTTAAGGGAAATTTTTAAAAAATAGGATTATAATTGAATTTAAAAAGTGTGTGAATTTTAAGTTTATATTGTATTTATTTGTAAAAATTGAAATTGCATAAATATCAGCATAGATTTGACATGTTAAAGTCAATTAATTATATGAATAAAATACTAGGTAATCAGGTAATCAACATCTCAAATGTAAGGTTTTTAAAATTGAAATTTATTTTAAAAAATTTGAATATTAATATAGTTTTAAGAGATAAAGAGGGTAGAATCTGATATCAGTACCTTTTTTTTTTTTAAGAAAAATGGATAGAAATCGAATTGAAGTAGCATTTCTTAAGTCAGGAAGAGTGGAGAGATATCAACTTAGAATATAGGGGTTTATAAACTTTATAAATGTTGTGAGAAGTACCTTGTTACAAGTTAAGATACTTCAACCTTTATGTAAATACATAAACATATGTATATATAATTCCACTTATCCTTCAACAAAGCATGAAAATCCCACATTTAAAAAAGTGTACTCTTCCTTATTGAGCATAATATCACAAGTATGAAACAAAATATTTCCTTTGAAAAATTTTAAAAGAAGGAGAAAGAATTGCTTTTTAAACATGAGGTAATACTCTTGTCATACACAATATTATTTATAAATCTACATATTTAAGTGGAAAAAACCTAAATTTGGCTGCAGAGATGTGTCTTAGGATGAGTAAAAATCAGAATTTTATATTTACTAAATTGCTTTTAAATGATCATAAACTACAACAACATATATTTGTCTTATTTCATTTCTATTATGTAATTTTCCTTTGTTTTATCAATAAATTTATCCTTTGTTAAAGAATTTATCTGGGCCAGGCGCGGTGGCTCAAGCCTGTAATCCCAGCACTTTGGGAGGCCGAGACGGGTGGATCATGAGGTCAGGAAATCGAGACCATCCTGGCTAACACAGTGAAACCCCGTCTCTACTAAAAATACAAAAACTAGCCGGGCGAGGTGGCGGGCGCCTGTAGTCCCAGCTACTCGGGAGGCTGAGGCAGGAGAATGGCATAAACCTGGGAGGCGGAGCTTGCAGTGAGCTGAGATCCGGCCACTGCACTCCAGTCCGGGCGACAGAGCGAGACTCCGTCTCAAAAAAAAAAAAAAAAAAAAAAAAAAAAAAAGAATTTATCTGATTTAATTTTTTTTTCCTCCTGCAGGAATATAATTCTCTGCCATTTGCTTTATTTATTTATTTATTTAGAGACAATCTTGCTCTGTTGCCCAGGCTGGAGTACTGTGGCTGGATCTTGGCTCACTGCAACCTCCAACCACCCAGGTTCAAGTGACTTTCCTGTCTCAGCCTCCTGAGGAGCTGGGATTACAGGGATGTGCCACCACACCCAGCTAATTTTTGTATTTTTAGTAGAGACAGGGTTTTACTATGTTGTCCAAACTGGTCTCAAACTCCTAACCTCAAGCTATCTGCCCACCTTGGCTTCCCAAAGTGCTGAGATTACAGACGTGAGTCACCACCCCTGGCCTGTCATTTGCTTTTATAATAAAATATATACACAGTATTTGCAAAGACAGTTACATCTGAATAAAATATATTTATAAATTCTTACAATATTTTCTCAAAAACCGCTTAACCACCTTTTAAATTTCAAATATTGTGTGACATTCTGAGAATAGAAGATAAAACTAAAAATGTTATAGGAACTAAGCAAATGGAGAACTCTTTAACTGGGAGATGGTGGGGAAAAGAAATAAAGGTGTTGACATAGATGTAGCCATAATCTAAAACATGTCTCATTTAAATTTAAAGATTAAATTTGTTCCACTCTGGTAGAGTGTAGCCTCAAATATTAATTCTGGGTTTGTCATCACAAAGTACATAATGCTATAGACTGTGTAACAATTAGAGAAAGAGGAGAGAAACATGAAGGGCAGCTCGACAGTAACAGTGACAGGTTTATTTTGAATAAACCTGAGAGGGGCAGCTGACCGAGTTAGGTCAGAGCTACACTCTCTTATAGACTAAGAGTTTTTAAGGATTCAGGGTGGGAGAGTTTACCAGAGGCTTGGACTGATTCTGTACCTCTTTGTTGTGCTTATCTGGGTGGGAGAATTGTGTGTCTGTTCCCATACATCTTTCTGCAGCTGCAGGCATAGCCGCTGCGGAGTCTGCTTTTAGCCTCCCTATCTCAGTGCACCTGAAAGGAAAGGGATGTGCTTATTAAGGCCCACTGTTTTACTGGGGCCCATTGTATGAAAGTGAAGTTTGGCAGTTACTCAAGAGAATTTTCCCCCACCTCCCTCTGTGCCGGAGCTGTCTTATCTGTGTTTTATGGTCTGCTCTTTCTGGCTGCTTGTAGTTCCAAGAGAAATGATATACTTGAAATGCATGAGGCTAGAAAAGGAGCTGGAATTTAAAGTGGTGGTGTTTGTGTGAGATGATGGTGCTCCTGCTCTATCAAACTGAAATTTACATTACATACCATTTGATAATTTCAAAGAAGGGAGTATTAAGATATATACTGAAATATGTGTTTCTCTTTCTCTTTGGGCTCTTTGGTCTGCCTTTGTTTCTTTTTTACTTATGCATTTGCATAAAAGATTAATATGTGATTTTTAATTTTAGAGAAATGTACTATTTCTAAAATTTAAAAACACTTTGACACACTAGGACTTGATGGTTTCATTCAAGATTCTGTTTTTGGAGAGAGTCACATTGATACATGTAGCTTGAATTTATTCATTGTAGCTGCTATATGGTATTCCATTGAAAAGGGAAACATATTTATTATTCTAAAGGGGACTGGTTTTAATTTGTTTTTTTTCAGCTGTTGGAAAAATGTGTTGCTACGAACATCTTCAATATCTTTCCTTAGATGTAGCTGTGTGTTCAATAATTATTCCAGGTGGGCACTGACAATTAGAATTTCCTTGTGGTCTGGGCATGCACTTCTATCTGTTTAAAACAGTTTTTCTGCCAGCCCTCAGGTCACAATTTTCAGTACAGATTAATGCTGTATCAGTTTGTTGGGGATAATAACATTCCTTTGCTTTGTTGGCTGAGGAAGGCAGAACTAAGTCTATTTCTCTTCGCTGGAAGGGTTGTAGTAATTTAGGAAGCTCTGATTTCAGATTAATCTTATCAGCATACTCCAGAAAGGATGCGTTTGCTTAGTTTTCTTTCTTTCTGACAACTATCACATCTCTGTCAGATATCTAAATCCTGTTATATCACTTTTTGCAACTCTGCTTCATCACAATCCATGGGATATTTTGAAAGTCCATGATAAATACACATGTGAATTCTATTAAGGAACATGAGAATTGCCTCTAGATGGCCTGTACTGGACTGTAGTCTAGGGTGTATAGTTAGTCAAAAATGCAATGAGTACAATAAAGTACATCATAAATTTTTCTTTGTGTGGTTTTATTAGAAATAGACACAGATCTTGCTCAACAGGAAAAATGGGTCTGACCTCTGTTGTCTTCATTTATCCACAATTGTTGCTTCATTTTCATCTGTAATTCAGTCACTGTTTCCTTTCTCAAGGAAATCTTGAGATAGTGATCTTGGTTTTATATTTTGTTTTTACATTACCTTCAAGCATACTGGAAACATTCTACTATATCAGTATGATACAAATAGTGAAGTTGACTAGATTTCACCAAATCAATTTTTAAAATAAAAAAAATACAGATGTTTTGCTGTTCCTGCTCCATTTAGCAGTTTTACCATGTTTCTGAATGCTTCCTCAGATTAGGAATATATTTAATTCTGCTCTTGTATTATAAAAACTAACTGGGGTATCTGTCACTGTTAAACGCATAATAGGACAGTGTCTTCCAGGCTCATCCACATTGTGGCAAATGGCAATATCTCATTCTTTTTTTAGGACTGAATATTTTATTGCATATATACATATACCATGATTTATGTATCCACTTAACCATTGACAGAGACTTCGTGTCTTGGCTGTTGTGAATAATGCTACAATGAACATGGAAGGTCAGGTATCTTTATTAGGTGGTACTTTAATTTCCTTTGGGTATATCCTCAGAAGATGGATTGCTAAGTCATATGCTAGTTCTATGTTTATATCTTTATTTTTGTTTTATTTATTTTATTTTAAGTTCTGGGATACATGTGCAAGATGTGCAGGTTTGTTGCATAGGCAAGTGCCTGTTTACCTATATAACATCACCTAATACCTAGGTAGTAGGTATTATTCCTTAGGTATTAAGATCAGCATGCATTAGCTATTTTTCTTGATCCTCTTCCTCCAGTTACACCCCACCCCTGACAGCCCCCAGAGTGTGTTGTTCCCTCCCTGTGTCCAGGTATTCTCATTGTTCAGCCCCCACTTGTAAGTGAGAACATGTGGTGTTTGGTTTTCTGTTCCTGCATTAACTAACTTTTGCTGAGGATAATGACTTCCAGCTCCACCCATATCCCTGCAAAGGACATGATCTCATTCGTTTTCATGGGTGCATAGTATTCCATGGTGTATATGTACCACATTTTCTTTACACAGTCTATCATTGATGAACATTTGGGTTGATTCCGTGTCTTTGCTAATGTGAATAGTGCTCCAATGAACGTACGTGTGCATGTATCTTTATAATAGAGTGATTTATATTCCTTTGGGATTCCTGGATCAAATAATATTTCTATTCCTAGATCTTTGAGGAATTAGCCCACCATCTTCCACAATAATTGAACTAATTTACATTCCTATTAACAGTGTAAAAGCACTCAAATTTCTCCACAGCCTCACCAGCATATGTTGTTTCTTGACTTTTTAATAATTACCATTCTGACTGGCATGAGATGGTATCTCATTGTGATTTTTGATTTGCATTTCTCTAACAATCAGTGATGTTAAGCTGTTTTTCATGTTTCTTGGCCACATAAATGTCTTCTTTTGAGAAGTATATGTTCATGTCTTTTTGCCAACTTTTAAATGGTGTTGTTTTTTCTTGTAAATTTGTTTAATTTCTGTGTAGATTCTGGATATTAGACCTTCATCTAATGGCAGCATGCAAAATGAGTAGATTTTAGCTGCTCTTACCATAAAAACACACAAAACATGGACAACTATGTGAGACAATAAATATATTAATTTGCTTCATTATAGTAACCTTTTTGCTATCTGTATGTATCCTATAACATCTTGTTGTATACCTAAATATATAAAATAACATTTATTTTTAAAATTAAAAAAATGCATGATAGCCCTTCTTAGGGGCCCAGCTGTATTGAACTCTTTTTATTTATCCTTCTAAGTATGTTTTTTCCTGGAACCTGTAGAATCTCAGTTTTGGTTACTATATGATATGGATTGAAAGAACTTTTTTCTATTGATTATGTGTTCTTCCATAAACTTTGCTTTTACCAGGTCCTGACATTTGAGAATAAAAAAGTTAAAATCTGGCCCTCTTTTTCCTTCTGCCTGTACTCTAATCATCCATCCCTTCCTTGAAGCGATAAGTATAACACAATTTAGCTACCTTACCTACCATAAAGGACTAAAAAGTGATGCAAGGATTCAAAAACAGAACAACGACAAAATATTATTGATACATGAAGACTTAAATAATATTAATTCCAGATTTACATATTCGGCTTTAAAAAGGAAAGGCAAGATGGTCTTGATTTATACTTAAATGAAAATAATTAGAAAACAAGGAAAAAACTAGAAATCATCTATTTTCAGTTATTGTACAATAGACAGTGGCAAAGTATGATTCATGAGAAACAAGAACAAATGAAGTGAGTCTTACTATGTCGAGGAAATTCCTGACCTGGTTTCTAGTAAGAAAAGAAAATATAATTTGGTGATGTTGATATGTTGAGAATTTATTTATATGACATGAATTTAGAATAGTCAAATACACTTTAAAAAAGGAACAATTTTGGAAGACTGACACTATCTGATTTCAAGACTTAACAAAGTTTAAAAAACCACATTTTGGTTTTATTGTAAGAATAGTCACATTGACCAATGGAACTGACTAGATAGGCCTATTCATATATAATCCATTTTTTTTTTTGACAAAGTTCCTAAAGATGACAAGTTAGTACAACACCAGAAAAAATAGTATTTTAAACTAATGGTAGTGAGACATACAGATATCCACATGGAGAACAAAAAGAAAGATCAAGCTCAAATTCCATGAAAACAATCCCTAGATAAATCATAAATCTTCAGTTAATATATTCCTTCTATAAACAATAAATTTTGAAAAATGACTTTGGGTTAGGTAGATATTTTTCAAGTAGTACACAAAATGTACTCAAAATATACATGCAAAAGTATTGAAAGAAATGTTTTTATAAACAAGAAAACGGCCAGGTTCAGTGGCTCACGCCTGTAATCCCAGCACTTTGGAAGGCCGAGGCGGGCGGATCACGAGGTCAGGAGATCGATACCATCCTGGCTAACACAGGATGAAACCCTGGCTCTACTAAAAATACAAACAAACAAACAAAAAAATTAGCCGGGCATGGTGGCAGGTGCCTGTAGTCCCAGCTACTCGGGAGGCTGAGGCAGGAGTTGCAGTGAGCGGAGATCACGCCACTACACTCCAGCCTGGGTGACAGAGCGAGACTCCGTTTCAAAAACATAAACAAATAAATAATAATAATAATAATATAATATAATAAAAAAAAGGCACCAATGACTGGATTTAGAGTCCATTCTGAATTCAAGGTTATTTCATCTTGATCTTTAACTAATTACATCGGCAAAGACCCTGTTTCCATATATGATCACATTCTGAGCTTTTAGGTGGTCAGGAGTGGAGGTAAGAGGCCCTTTCCAAGTCACATACCATACTTTAAATATAGATTGATTTTGTTTTATTCAAGTGATTATTTTGGCAAGGAACAAATACTCAAGTTACATTAAATATGGGAAATTCATCATATGAATATTAAGCATAAAATCAGGAAAGAACAAGAATCTAAGTCATGAACAGAATGAATAAATAAAACCTACAAAGGTGAGAGCAGGAGTGTTAAAATCCTAGATGGCCATGTTTTTTCATACTACATGGGTGAGAGTATAAATGTGCTTTTTTCTTTCTCCTGAATTTTTACTCCAAGGATACATAATGAATTATACAGATGAACATTTTTTTACAGTAAATGCTTTGCTATTATTGCAATACAAAAAACAGGAAATAAACTTACAAAGTACTATCTAAATTATTTATAGCCACGTAATGGATGGAAAGTTAAATGATGTTTGAAAAACCGCATTAGCTGTCAGAAATCTGTATATGATATACTTAAACTACAGAGTACCTTAATAAAAAGAAATACGACATAATTAATTTACATGTTAGAACAATAAAAGCAACTTAAGATTTTTCTTTCCTATGAAATACAAGTCTGAATCCAGAGTCTTACATTTGTAGTGAGAGATAGTTCTGTAACAACTGTTTTATTTTCCCTCAGTGTTATTGATTTAGTCAGGTTTCCTGTAAACATGGATAGTTCTATCAATCTATATATTATCAATATTTTCTAAGTTTTAGCATAGGCTATAATATATTACTATTTAATTTTTCTAATCTCTTGAATACTCAAGTCAATATACTTGTTATATTTTATTTTTCATCTATATATTTGTATCTTCTTCCTTTTTAATTGATTAGCCTTACTAGATTGTAACTATTACATTGATGTTTTTAAAAAAATATGTTTCATAGAATAATTTTATGTCATTGCTTATAAAATAAGCTGTTTGGTACTTAGAAATGTATATGTGTATATTTCAGAAATTACATCATGTAAATCAATGTGAGCAGACACAAGAACTCTGTGCAACGGCTCTACACTGAGAAAATCTAGCAATATTAGTCAGCCTTAGCAATTAACTTTAGAGTTATATATGAGTGGTATGTCCAGGTACACTTTGGTTGTTTGTTCTAATGCCTATTGCAGAAAAATAGCACCATCAGCAGAATCTGTCCAAGCTGGGTTGAGAAAACCTGTAAGTTAAATTTATTTAAACAAACAAACAACAACAATAAAACACTTCTGAGACCCAGGTAATTCTGTTATGCCATCCTTTTGAAAGTGTTAAAATTCAAGAAAGAAAAGAAAACGTATTTCTCTATTTTACAATGGAGAAGTAAGCATCATTTATTAGCAGAATGGAGTTGATGTCTTAAAAAATATGACATGAGTAGAAAATAAGAGCTTGCCCTGGAGCAGGGCACCTGTGAAGTCAGGGCCCCAAGTGGAATGGAGGATAAATGGCAGTTCCCAAGCAGGACAGCATCTGCTGAGTGTGTGACAGCCAAACACTAAGAGATGTGTTCTGGCAACCAACAAAGATTTTTCTCAGTTATGGGATGAGGCAGGTTTTCTTTTTCAGAGGGTCATACTCAATTGTACTTTCAAGCTATTCTACAATGAAGCTAAATGTTATGTATGTACTTGTTATAATAAAAATTTTACTATCAAAATAATTTTACATGAAAAAGCATGCTGCATTCATTTAAGAATTCTAAAAGATTCACAACTACACAAATACATCTACATTGTTTAAAACACACAAGGATTTTTTAAAATTTGGAATACTGAAACATGAATTCAACTTTAGCTATTCAATTTCTTAAAATAAAAAAAAAAACTTTTAGTTTCAGAGGTATATGTGCAAGTTTGTTATATAGGTAAATTGCATGTCATGGGGGTTTGGTGTACAGAATATTTTATCACCTAGGTAATAAGTATAGTACCGGATAGGTAATTTTTTAATCCTCACCCTCCTCACACTCTCCACCCTCAAGTAGGCCACAGTGTCTATTGTTCCTTTCTTTGTGTCCATGTGTACTCAGTGTTTAGTTCCCATTTATAAGTGAGAACGTGTGGTATTTGGTTTTCTGTTTCTGAATTAGTTTGCTTAAGATACTGGCCTCCACCTCCATCCATATTGCTGCAAAGGACATAATCTAATCCTTTTATATACCTGCATAGTATTCTATGATATATATGTGTCACATTCTTTTATCCAGTCTATAGTTGATGGGCATCTAGGTTGATTCCATGTCTTTGCTATTGCAATTAGTGCTGAGATGAACATAGGCATGCATGTGTCTTTATGGTAGAATAATTTATATTCCTTTCATTATATACCCAGTAATGGGATTGCTGTGTCAAATGGTAGCTGTGTTCTAAGTTATCTGAGAAATCATGAAACTGCTTTCCGCAGTGGCTGCACTAATTTACGTTCCCACCAGCAGTGTACAAGTATTCCCTTTTCTCTGCTACCTCACCAACTTCTGTTATTTTTCTGACTTTTTAATAATAGCCATTCTGACTGGTATGAGATGTTACCTCATTGTGATTTTGATTTGCATTTCCCTAAGGATTAGTGATGTTGGGCATTTTTTCACACGTTTTCTGGCCATGTGGATGTCTTCTTTTGAAAAGTTCTGTTCATCTCCTTTGCCTACTTTTTAATGGGGTTATTTTTAGCTTATAAATATAAGTTCCTTATAGATGCTGAATTAGACCTTTGTCAGATGCATAGTATGCAAATATTTGCCCCCATTCTGTATGTCGTCTGTTTACTCTGTTGATCATTTCTTTTGCTGTGCAGAAGCTCTTTAGTTTAACTAGGTCCTATTTGTCAATTTTTGAATTTCTGTTGCAATTGCTTTTGGTGTCTTTGTCATGAAATCTTTACCAGGGCCTGTGTCCATAATGACATTTCCTAGGTTATCTTCCAGGGCTTCTATAGTTTTAGGTTTTACGTTTGTCTTTAATCACTTGAATTGAGTTTTGTATATGGTACAAGGAAGTGGTCCAGTTTCAATTCTCTGCATATGGCTAACCAGTTTTCCATAGCTGTTCAATTTCAGAGTGCAAGGTAATGTTTATAAGCCCCCACAAGTTCAAAATATTATAGAATCAAGATGATAAGCAAATTACAATTCATGCAACTGAATTCACCTAAAAGGCAAGATAACTCCAAAATGATGTGTCCCAGAGCATGGGATAGAAAGGACAATGTGTGAAAAGAATCACAAAGGATTTGTAGTTTGGTTATTCTTTTATTCAAAATATTAGCTTAGGAGTCAGAGACACCATAAATAAATATGTAAGTCTACTAATTACGAGCTGTATGTCTTTTTCAAAATACTTTATACATCAGTTTCCATTTCCTTGTTTATAAAATAGCACTAGTAATAACTATCTTATTAGATTTTTAAAATAAATATTATATGGGAAAAGATATAGCATAATTAGCCCAGTGGCCCATATAATATTCTCAAAATAGAAACTGTGATTAATATATAGAGTTAAATATTAGTTCATAAAAGTACTGATGACTTTAATTACACTACTACCTTGATAAAATAAAATGTATTTGAATGGTCTTTCTGATTTCCTGAAGGTCTCCTCACTTCATTTCTCATGCCACTAGAAGTTATAAAATGTGTTGTATGTTTAATTAAGAATTCCGATATCCCTATTATAATTATAGAACACACAGCCTCTGTTAACATACAGTATGCAGAACACGTTTCCTAAAGCAAGTTCTAAATGGGGGTAGACTCAGAGGTCCCTGAAGGCAGTTACCAATCAACTGACTGCTAAATGGAATAACCTCAGAATTGCATTAGAGACTTCGATCAAACATAAAACGCTCTTGTTGAACAGACATAATGAAAGAACTCATTAACTATGGGGTAGCTGTGTGTGTGTGTGTGTGTGTGTGTGTGAATGAATGAGATCATACCATTTTTCAATTAGAGAATAGTTAACTAATTGTCTGGTATTTGTATTATATGTGGAGACAGTCCCTGTGTTGGTCTTGATTTGGGTTTGATTGCTAAAATTCATTTGTCATTCCACCTTGAGGTTTAAGATGTATTATTAAAAGTTTTACATTTTACTGATTCAGAATTAAAAGATTCTTTTGGCTTGTGAGTCTACAAAAATATAGAACTCCCTAACTCAATCAAACACTTTTTTTACACTTTGTGGAAGGAGCAAGTCCTGAGAAGTTATTGTTGTTTGGATTATTTCTGGTACCTGTGTTTCTTGGTTGTCTTCCAGTTTTGATATTTAAACTTTCTATTTTGTAGAAGCTCTTCCACTGCCCGTTCTCTTCTTTTTAAACACAAATCAAAAAGCAGCAACATATTCCATAATTGCAAAAGCTATATTTAAAGCCAAATATGATGAAGTCAAAATTAAACTATTAGCTGGCATACAAAACAACTATGTAATTGCTTTAGTTTACCTTTTAGTTGGTAGTCAAATGTTTAATGTTACAAATTTGAAGTTCTATTATCCTATGTTTAATTGTCCAAAAAAGTTCACTATACAAAATTTGAATCCACCAGTGTAGTATATTATAAACACAATACATTATAACCTGCAATTGCACAAGTTGTGTAAATACCACACATGTAGACTACCACTAGAGGCCTACATAGAAAGAAAGTTTTGTTGCAAACTTTCTATCTATCTGTCTATCTATCTATCTATCTATCTATCTATCTATCTATCTATCTATCCATTTATCTCAATAATCTACCTTCTCTTACCCCCACTGTCTTTTGCCCAGTTGCTCTATTCTTTGCAACAGGCCCCCTGAGACTTCTCTGAGTTTTTAGGATTTGGCTTGCATCTCAAGCAAGACATGGCATGGCACCCTCCTCATTGTACTTCTGTAACATTTTTTCAAAAGCACCCAACAAAGTTTATAATTATTTCCTTACTTGAATTAAGTTTGTGACTGCCCCATGAGATGTATTATAATTTAATATGACATGTATTAAACTATAACGATATTTGTGTGATTTATGAATTCAAGAAGACAGAAGTTAGAGCAATGTAAAGTGCCTTAGTTCAGGAGACAAACAAAAATTAAGTTTTGTGTATGCACTTTTGTGTTTATGGACTTTTGTTTTTTTTGAGATGGATTCTCTTTCTGTCACCCAGTCTGGAGTGTAGTGGTGCAATCTCAGATCACGGCAACCACTGCCTCCTGGGTTCAAGCGATTCTCCTGCTGCAGCCTCCCAAGTAGCTGGGATTATAGGCATCCCTCATCACATCCAGGAAATTTTTGTATTTTTAGTAGCGACAGGGTTTCACTGTGGTTGCCAGGTTGTTCCAAAACGCCTGACCTCATGTGAGCCGCTCGCCTTGGTCTCCCAAAGGGCTGGGATCACAGGCATGAGCTACAATGCCCAGCCTGTTTATGGGCATTTTAAGTGTATGTATATGCCAAAAATTGTGAAAAAAATTTAATAATTTGGTAGTAAAACAAAATATACATGAAGGAGAGTTTTCTGGACTAGAGATGTGTTGAAATCCATGGGCACTAATGAGATCACAGAGTTAAGCAATTATGTACTTAACTAAGAAAGCTAAAAGTCATCTTCAAAACAGCGTAACTTCCAAGTTGTTAGTATATTATGTTAAAAGTAATAGATTATAGGCCAGGCGCGTTGGCTCACGCCTGTAATCCCAGCACTTTGGGAGGCCAAGGTGGGTGGATCACACGAGGTCAGGAGATCGAGACCATCTTAGCTAACAAAGTGAAACCCCATCTCCATTAAAAATACAAAAAATTAGCCGGGTGTGGTGGTGGGCACCTGTAGTCCCAGCTACTCGGGAGGCTGAGTGAGGAGAATGACATGAATCCGGGAGAAGGAACTTGCAGTGAGCCAAGATCACGCCACTGCACTCCAGCCTGGGCAACAGAGCGAGACTCCATCTCAAAAATAAATAAATAAATAAATAATAGATTACGTTAAAAGTTACATTAAAAGCATAGAAAGCTGGAAGGAGTGTTGCTTTCATCCTACAACAGGAAAATACCTGAAGTAACTTCATATTCATTTTTTTTAACCCATTGGGAGCTGAGATAACAGAAATAACTAGCCCCAAATCAAATAGAAAGAGATGAAGGGAGAGATGAAATTCAAGTACTTGCTCATCTGGAGTATGTTAACATGACTGATCACAAGTAAGAAGAGTTTAGCCAGAACTGTTGATGACTTGTTGAGGATGAAAAGCAAGCTGGTAGGCCAATTTGAACCCCCAGAGGGCCACAGAACTGATGGACGTTCAAGACCTTTTGCTGACTCTTTTCTCTTTTCTCAGCAGTCCCACTGATTGCTAAGAAGGGTTCAGAGTGGTGTAGATCTTAGCTGGGAGATGGGAGGAGGGCAAAGGTATTGGGAACTGTATGCAAAAGGCAAGAAACTCTATCCAGATACTTCTCTCCTACAGGAGGAGGGGTGAATTCAGTACTTGAAGGGAAAGGGGAAAGAAGCAATGCTTTCCTTTGGCATCAATAAAACTCATGGCAGCTGGGGGAACAAAAAAACAGGAAAAATTCTACTCTTGCAGCAGAAGCAACATTATACATTGGACAGTGGTTTACATAGCTATAAATTAGGAAAGGACAGGAGAACTAAGAAAGTCACACCTGTGAGTTTCCAGGACACATTCAAAATCTTAGAACGATTAGAATAAGAGACTCCTAGCACCAAGCTAATAAGCATTAAATAACAACAGCTTAACACTACTGGGAGAGAGAAAGGAGAGGAACAAGGTCCTGAAGAATGGTCTTCTCTGATAACATTTCAAGGGGAAGGTGAAAGCTTTGAATCAAACATGCTCCAGTAAATCTATACCCACCCTGTAAACAAAGCACTGCTATAAACTTTGAAGCCTGGGATGCACCATGTACTATGCACATAGCATAACAAACCTCAAACACAGCCAAACCCCTAACTGGCTTAACTCAAACACTCGTGACAAACCCCTGGCACAAAGGATGCTTTGCTCTTTTCAAGGCATAAAAATAATTCACCTTGGTCTCTAATGTCTTATACAAAATATCTGGCTTTCTAAAGAAATGTAAAAGCATACGAAAAGCAAATATAAGACACACTTTGAAGGGATAAAATAATCAGCCCAATACTCGAATATGGTATGGATAGTGAAATTCTGACATGGGTTTTTAAATAATTATAATTAGTATGTTAAATGCAGAAAAATTCCTGAGTAACACCTAAAAGCACATAAGTAATATAATCAGAAAGATGGAAATCATAAGAAATAACCAAATGGAGCTGCTAGAAATGGAAAAGACAGTAACAGAGATGAAGAATGCCTCCAGCAAGCCCACAGATAGACTTGATACAAATGAGAAAAGAACCAAAGAACTTGAAGACAGGTCAAGAAAACACACACACACACACACACACACACACACACACACACACACACGAGAATGAGAGAAAAAAAGCACAAAACATCCTAATAATATTGGACAATATCAAATGATCTAACATGCTGATAATTGGAATTCAAGAAGAGTGGAAAGAGGCAGCAGGAACATTTGAAAAAATGGCAGTTGAGAATTTTTCTAAATTAATGATATATTGATAAAATCCCATATTCAAAAAGCCCAGAGAAGACCAAGCAGGATGAACACCACTGTCCCTTAAAATTGAAAGAGAAATACATATTTCTCAGGCAAACAAAAATGAGAAAATGTATTGCTTACAGAACTACCCTACAAGAATTGTTAAAAAAAAAAGGTCCTCAGAAAGAAATTATAAGGAATTAGAGCATAATCTGGATCTATACAAATAAAATAAGAAACATTGGAAAAGGAATATATAAAAGTGCAATAAAATTCCTCTTTTGTGTGTGTTTAATTACTGTAAGAGATAACTGGTCATTGAAAGCAGAAATGGGACTATTTCATGATGTAATACTTTTTACATATGTAATAAGTACTATTACATATGTAAATAAGTAGAAGTACTTATTACATATGTAAAAGTAAGCAGCGTGACAGCATAGCCCAAATGACTGGAGGAGGGTTTTGAAAAGACAGTATTGAAAAGTTTTAAAACTTCATGCTAAATGGTATTATTTTAATGTAGTGTAATTCAGACTCTCTTTAATTGGTACTTTTAATTTATTTTAAATGTATAAATGATATGCCAGTAGAGGACAGAAGATTAAACACAAAAAGTTTTGAATTGACACAAGAGAATATTGTGAAAGAAAGGAGAAAAACAAAGGAGCAGAGAGTACAAATTGAATATGAGCTGCAAAGATGGTTGAATTTAATCAATCATATCAATAATGACATTATGTGTGAATTGTCTATACACAACATTTAAAAGACAGAGATTATTAGATTGGATTTAAAAAAATATAAATGATGGTAGAGTTATATTATTATCAAATAAGTAAATTTCTAGGTAGAAAAAAATGTCTCTCCAAAGATGCCCTCATTCTAATCCCTCAAACCTGTGAATATGTTACCGTACATGACAAAAGGGATTCTGTAGATGTGACTAAGTTAGGAATACTAAGATAGGGAGATTATCCAGGAAGCCCCAGTGCAGTCACAAGGGGCCTTAAAACGTGAAAGCAGGATTCAGGAGGACGAAAGGAGGAAATTCCACGGTGGAAGCAGAATTCACAGAGAAAGAGAAAGATTTGCAAAATAGGCAATATCACCCCACATTAAAAACATAATTGAGAAATACTATGAAAAAAACTCTATGTCACTATGTCCACAAAATTTACGGCTTTGATAAAATGAACAAATTCCTTAAAATCCACAATCTATCAAAATTCAGTCTGGAAGAAATCATCTGAATAATTTTATATCCATTTTAATTATTCAATAATGGAAATTTTTAGTAAAATAACTCGTAACAAGAAAAACTCCTGAGCCAAATGGTTTCACTGGTGACTTCCACCAAACATTAAAAGAAAGAAAACCAGGCAAAAACAATAATAACATAAAAAGTAAAATAAACAAACAAATTCACGCATAAATAAATTTTGAATCTACCTTCTTTTGGTCATCTCTAGCATCATTAGCTCTGCTCATGGAGCATCAGTCTATCACTTGTATCATTGCAATGTCTTCTTAACCAGTGTTCCTGGGTGCAGCCTTGATTCTTCTAGCATAAAATCATTGCAGACATCCCACATGTGCATGCTTGTTTACATCTCAAAAGCCACTCAAATACGTTCCATTGTCTCTAAAGCAAATCCAAATTCCTTACTAGACGTACAAGATTTACGGGTCCAGATCTTTTCTATTGGATCTGATCTTGTCCACTCCTTTCTTGGCTCACTGTCTCTGGCACCCTTGCGTAACTAAGATTTATTCAAATTATTTAAGTTCATCTCTGTCCTAGAAATGATACCTCTACCTAGAATGTTCTTGACCATTCTCTAAATGACTTACTTCTTTAATTTCATAGGTTAGGATTTAAATTTCACTTTTTTTAGGAGTCTCCCTGACTAAAGTAGACTTCTAAATTAAGGTTCTTATTTACACACTTAATAAAACTTATTGTAAATTGCAAGTATAGAATATATAGGTCATATACAGAAAAAGCATAATTTTAGTTCTCTCTGTCTGATACAGGTAAATGTGAAATCAGAATTAGCAATCTTTAAAAAGGAACTGCTAGGCGCCGTGGCTCACGCCTGTAATCCCACACTTTGGGAGGCAGGGGCGGGTGGATCACCTGAGGTCAGGAGTTCGACACCAGCCTGACCAACATGGTGAAACTCTGTCTCCACTAAAGAAACACAAAATTAACTTGGCATGGTGGTGCATGCCTGTAATCCCAGCTATTTGGGAGGCTGAGGCAGGAGAATCGCTTGAACCCGGGAGGTGGAGGTTGTATTGAGCCCAGATTGTGCCATTGCACCCAAGTCTGGGCAGCAAGAGAGAAACTCTGTCTCAGAAAATAAAAAAATGAATAAATAAATAAATAACAAATAATAAAGAACCCATGTTAATTAGAGAAAAATTCAAAAGCAAATCATTGACTTCTAAAACTGCTTTGTTATTTCCAGTGATTCTTAAACTTGTATGTGCATCGGAATTACATGGAATACTTATAAAAATGCAAATTATTGAGCCACGCCCACATAATTTTTGACTAAACATATCTGGGTTGGGTTCCAAGAATTTGTAGGTCTAACTCGTTCTGCCTTGAAGGTGATGATGCTGGTGCAGACACCACTCTGAGAAATACTGATGCATTTATATTTTCATGGCACAATGCAGTGCTGAATTTTCAAACTGAAAAGTGATATACTTCTGAAACATATCACTTTTTTTATAATACAGATAGCTAAACAATTTGAACAACTAACTAGTTTGACTTGAAGCTTTCAATTAAGATTAAATTTATATCTACTCTGTGCTTTATTAATGTGTCTGATTATGCTGTTTTATTTTCCTGTCATCTGATGCACAAAGATAAGGACCCCATCATTTTCAAACAATTTTATTAAAAAGCTGTACTTGACCCATCTGAAATGTAAACCTCTATATTTGTAACAACGATTTGTGATGCACAGTTTATATAATTGTTGAAAATTATATAGCATGTCGTAGTAGGCAGAAAGATAGCCCCTTGTAGATCCAAACCTCTGGAAATATTGCCTTACATAGCAAAAGTGGTTTTGTGAATATTTTTAAATTAAAGATATTGAGATGGGGAAATTATCCTAGAATATCTGATAAGACCAATGTAATTACAAGTTTCTTTATAAAGGAAAGTGGAGGTAGCAGAAATAATCAGAGGGGACGTATCAACATAAGCAGAGGTCTAAGTGATGGTATTCCTGGCTTTAAGAGGGAATGAAGGGAAACTAGTTGATTGGTACACATACTTGAGTTAGGTTGGCGCAAATGTAATTGCTGTTTTTGCCTTTACTTTTAATGACAAAAATAGCAAGTACTTTTGCACCAACCTAATAGCTAGAAGAAATCAATTGCAATGTCTGAGAGTAGAATAGGGCAACTATAGTTAAGAACAATGCATTATATTTTACAGTAACAAAAGAGAGACGTTGAAATCTTTGTAAAATGTAGAAATGATAAATATTTGAGGTTATAATACTTAAATACTTGATGATCACTACACATTCCATGCACGTAATAAAATATCAGACATATCCCATAAAAATGTACAAATAATATGTATCAATGGAAATTTTCAAAAGAAAGATTTATTTAAAAAAATATGGACCAGGGACCAAGGTAAGTTTAGAAGTTGTAGAAAGAAAGGGAAGAGATTCTGGTCAAGGTTTTCGGAAGACACATAGCACTGCCAACACCTTGATTTTAACCCAGGGGTACCCATTTTAGTCCTCTGACTTCCAGAAGTATAAGATAACCAACAGGAGGCCAATACATATATTAACATTGGCAAGACATATAACTCATAAATTATACTTTTGCTAATCATTTTAAATAAAGCTTAATTTGCAATAAGCACAGGGGATTCTTTTTTCTTATTTGTAATTAAAATTATTGTCTTTAACACCGAAATCTTCTGTGTAACTTTGGTTTTGAAATAGATCTTTCAGTAAAAGTGCTTGACTAAGTCTAAATATAAATATACCAATGTTTATCCTCTGTTTATTTGCTTTTGTGCATGTATTCTTTAGTATAATGCAATTTTTAAAAAAATTGGTTATCTTGTTTATGAGTATATTCCTACAGCCAGTCACACAGCCTGACATATGATGAACACTCAATAACCATTTGATATAACTACCTTGATTAAAAAGTATAGATAAATGATACATACTGGAATATAAACTGTAGAAACTTGCAATTTCATTAAACTACACACTGTGAACAACTGCTTATATTAACTTAAAGAATTCTTTGTGTTTTTGAAATGCCTCCCTAAAATTCCTTTCCATGAATATACCACACTTAACCAATTCTCAGTGATAATATGCTTTACAAACAGTGATTTTAGGTGAGAGTATAATTGTTCAGCTACAGTGATTCATCTATCTAATAATTTGCCTGAGATAAATGTACAGAAAAGGAGTCAAAGGATCAAAGGTGGTGGGATTTCTTCTTGGGAGATTGTAATGTGAGAATCCATACTACCCAGCCCTCACAGGGCATAATCCCTCCTTTTAGCTATTGCTAGTATAAATGATAATATGTATTCTACTGATGGTTGAATTTTCACTTCCTTCATGATTAGGGAGCATTTCTAACACAATGCCTGGAAGTTCACCAACACAAGTGAACAGCTCGACATGAGTGTTATTGGTACTAAATTTATCTTTTGTTCAACTATCACTCCAACAGATAATTTAGTGAAGACAGAACACATATTTTATAATACTATGTGATAGTACAAGCATGAAATGGTTTTTACCTTCTCCCGACATTAAAAAATGTATCATGAACATAGAATAAAGCAAAAGATACTGTCAACATAATAAAACATCAAAATTACATGATGCAAGACAACACTTTCTGGTAATTAGTATTAAAAAGTGTCAGAATGAATCTACACTCTCACCAACAGTGTATAAGCATTCGTTTTTCTCCACAACCTCACTAGTATGTGTTATTTTTTGACTTTTTAATAATAATCATTCTAACTGCTATGAGATGGTATTTCAAAGTTTTGATTTGCATTTTTCTAGTGATGAGTGATGAACTCTTTTTATATGTTTGTTGGCTACATGTATGTCTTCTTCCGAGAAGTGTCTGTTCATGTAATTTGTGCATTTTTCATAGGTTTGTTTGCTTGTTTTATTGTATTTAAGTTCCTTATAGATGTTGGATATTAGACCTTTGTCAGATAGCTGGATTGCAAAAATTTTCTCTCATTATGTAGGTTGTCTGTTTACTCTGTTGATAGTTTCTTTTGCTATGCAGAAGCTCTTTAGTTTAGTTAGATCACAGTTGTCAATTTTTGCTTTTGTTCTAATTGCTTTTGGTGTATTCATCATGAAATCTTTGCCTGCACCTATGTCCTGAATGGTATTACCTAGGTTTTTCTCAAGGGTTTTTATAGTTTGGGGTTTTACATTTACGTCTTTAATCCATCTTAAGTTGATTTTTGTATATGGTGTAAGAAAGACATGGAATTTACATGAATGCTCATCAGTGATATAGTGGATAGAGAAAGTGGTGCATATACACCATGGAATACTATGCATCCATAAAAAAGAAACTAGATCATGTGCTTTGCAGGGACATGGATGGAGCTGAAGACCATTATCCTTAGCAAACTAACAGAGGAACAGAAAACCAAATACTGCGTGTTCTCACTTATAGGTGGGAGTTTAATGATGAGAACACATGCATATATTGGGGAGGAACAACACACAATAGACTTTGTCAGAGGGTAGTGGGTGGGAGGAGGGAGAGGATCAGGAAGAACTGCTAATGGATGATAGAGTTAATACCTGGGTGATGGGATGATCTGTGCAGCAAACCACCATAGCACACATTTACCTATGTAACAAAGCTGCACATCCTGCACATGTATCCCTGAACTTAAAATAAAAATTGGAAATTAAAAAAAGAGTAATCAGAAGATGTAAGCCTCCAAATAAAGGGCAAATGAGGAATCTACAACAGTCTGCCCAGTAAGAGTCAAGAAAAGAAAAATGGAAAAATCTGACAGAAGAGGGCAAGTCTAATAGGCAGAAGGAAAAGAAGGAAGAATAATTGAGACAGAAAAAGGCCAGACTCCCATTGGTTTTGCACCATCATGTGTACTTTCTGTATGTTTGTGACTAACACTAGTCACAATCGTATTTAGCATTTTCAGATATTTGGAGTCTATAAAAGGTTCTATTAGTAAAGAGGTAAAATAGGAAGTTGGGGAATATTTGGCTCATTCTGATCACTGATGTTCCACCTAATCTTCTGCAGTCAAACACTTTTGTGACTATTCTAGACATCCATAATCAGAAAGCATGTGGATTTTTATATACCTAGTACAGGAAATATACACTCTATATATCTACTTCCTCAAAGACAATGTCTTCATTTATTTCCAGGAAATAATGCCTTCATAATATTTACCATGAGGCAAATACTCTCTATTACAAATCTTATGAGAAAGGAAATTCATTTTGAAATCCAAGTCATTCAGCATTAGAAGGGACTGGCTGAAATATAGAGGAAACATTAGTGGCAGGTTGGTATTAGAAAGAGTAAGAAGAGATCTTTACAACCTTCTGTTATTCGGCTCAACTTATTCTATTTCTTTTTGTACAGTATTCTTTTGTATAATTAGTATTAGGCTCCTAATATTAAAAGATTTATGAATGCATGACTTTGAATAGTTATGACAGTCTGAATAAGTGATGCAAGCACCTAATTTGAAATGTAGAGAGAACTTGAGTCTCAAAGTGTGAAATCCTAAATTCTAGTCTAATATCTGGCATTTAGTATGTATGTTAACTCTGTAAACCATTTAAGTCTTCTGGGACTCAATCTCATCATTTCTAATATGTTTTTGTTACAAAATCATTAAGGCTTAAAGGAGAATGTGAAGGCAACTTGTTAAATATTATATTTGATAGAAATGTATTGTTTTCAAAAATAATTAATTTTTCCCAGCTGCCCTCCTTTCTGGAAGAACTCTATGTTGCCTGACTATATGCCATGTGGCTCTTGTGGGGGCTGTCAATTACTGCAATCAACTTCCAGGGCACCAACCAAAAGTGAAAATGTTATCTCCCCCACTTCCACGTCAGTGAAATTCCTTTCCTGAGAATTTTTAATTGGAACCAATGAAAGCAAGCCTTTCTGTCTGATGGTGAGGATGTGATGATGTGGGTTAAATGGAAAGAATAAAATTAGCATGCAGACACAGGCAGATATTTAGATAGAATGGAGGCTGGCATATCCCCCTGAAACCCTGCCTCTGGGGTTCAACTTCATTCAAACTCTTCATGTGGTTTTATTCTCTGAGCCAAATAATTTTTGCCCAAGTAGATCAGATTGAGTTTTTGTAACCTGCAAACAAAATGATCTCATACAACTATAAGAAAAAGGTCGACATTCTTTAGCTTCCCGGTGGTCCTGCAGCCCAAAAAACATCAAGGAAATTGTTTCCTGGAGAAGATAAACTTATTTTTCACTACAAATACATTTAATAGGTATTAGATAATAAGATATAGATGTTTTTGTTCATATTACCACCCTCTCCATAATGAAAGCAGAAGATAATGGAGATAAGGCATAGCTATAATTTTGAAGGCAACCTCCTGAATATAAATTTGGTTCTGCCAAAATCTTATTTCCTTTAATTTCTAAGCGAACATTTTACACAGTTCTGAAGTCATTGTTTCCAACCCAGGGTAGTACTGAAGTTTCATTGGTTTGTCACTATTTAAAAAGTTCTGTGATCTTTTGGATGATGAGTAGATATATCAAATTTATATAGTTTTTTCCCAAATACTATCTATTTTTTTCATGATAAATATTATTTGTACTGTACAGTACAAATCAACATTATTTGTACTGCAATTAAATCTTATTTCATCATATGGATTGACATATTTCAATTTATTCATCATTTCTGATTTTTTAATATAATTCAATTCAAAGTTTCAATGTTTAGCTTGCTTTTTTTTTTTTTTTTTTTGCATTTTCTTCTTTTTTAAAAAATAACTTCTACTACTGGGGAAAATGCAGGATAGAAGCAAGCTATCCTGCCTGCTCCAAGACAACCCCAAACAAATACACAGTGCCAAGATTTTTACCAGCAACAAACCACAACTCAAATCTGAGAGTTAAGATAGATCCTAGGGACACAAAGAAGTTAAAACAAACAAACAAACAAACAAAAAAAAACAAAAATAAAACCTTCTGGGCAGATGATAGGAGAATCAAACTTCTACACCCGTGATGTGCCTCAACGCTAATTCTGCTCCTGTAAGAAGCACACAGAAAATCATCCCCCACCTCATGGTACTACACTGAGAAAAGTTACACTGAGGTGGTTAACCAGCTTTCCCACCATCTTGGGTTACCTGGCAGGAGACCTGTCCTTGCCTTAACCCATGGGAAGCATGTGACTGTCTGAAGAAGAGCTATTCCTAAGGTCAGTCAGAGACAAAAAGGGGAAGTGGGACTTTAATTTCTACCTCTGGAAACTTCCCTGTAACTCAGACCCAGGAAATGCTAAATCAGAGCAGTTGTTCAGCAGTAGCACACTGTAGAAGATACGTCCCATGGATTCCTTGGGCACAAAACCCTAGTCAGTCTTTCCACACTACCAGGACGATTCCTTGCATCTCTACCATTTGAGATGGTCAGCACTGGGCTTAAGACATCAAGATCAGCTTAAAAAAAGGCAGAGACCTAACAGTCAAGATTTGTGAAGCAAATATATCCAGTAAAAAACAAATCAAAACAGAAAGATACAACTGAAATAAATAATCTTTAAATGAAAAGACATAGACATATACCCACAAGAAACAGTAGTAAATGAGAAAGCATGACTTTCTCAAAAGGACAAAGCAAAAATCCGGTGACTGACCCTAAGAAGCTGGTGGTTAGTGAGCTTTGTGACCATGAATTCAAAATAGCAAGTTTAAGGAAACCCAATGATCTTTGAGATAACACAAGAAAGGAATTCAAAAATTTATCAGAGGAATTTAGCAAACAGATTGAAATCATTTAAAAAATCAAAAATCTTGGAACTAAGAGATAACATTTGCTGCACTGAATATCTCAATAGAGACTCTCAAGAGCAGAATGTACCAAGCAGAGGACAGAATGAGTGAGCCCAAAGACTGGCTATTTGAAAATACATAGAAGAGAAAAAAGAAAAAAATAAAAGTAACAGAGACTGCCTACAAGATATGGAAAATTATTTCAAAAAACCAAATCTAAGAAATATTGGTGTTCAAGAACATTGGGTAGAAAGAGGATTCAAAGAAAAAATAACAGAAAACTGTTCAAATATTGAGAAAGGTATAAATATACAGGCACAAGAAACTCTAAGGCTACCACAGAGATTTAACGCTTGTAAGACTATCTCAAGTCGTGTAATAATCAAATTCTCAAAGAACAAAATAGAGAGAAGATCCTAAAATCAGCAAGAAAGAAGAAGCAAATAGCATATCCCGGAGATTCAATTCATCTGGCAACAGACTCCTGGATGGAAATAATACAGGCCAGGAGGGAGGGGAAAATGTTCTTAAAGTGCTCATAGAAAAATACTGCCATTCAGAATTATTGCCTGCAACAACATTATATTTCAAATATAAAGGAGAAATAAAGTTTTTTCCCAAACAAATAAAAACTGAGAGAATTCAACACCACCAGACTCGTCATACAAAATACTAAAGGGATTTCTTCAGTCTGAAAGAAAATAAAACACTCACATGCAAAAAAGACAACTTTCTTTGGTATAAAACCCTGATTAAAAACTGGTAAAATTAAGAACATGGACAAACCCATAATACTCTAATGCTGTAATTGTGATGTGCTTATAATTCTCTTCTGAAGAGATGTACTGATGTACTTATAATGTACTTCTGATGTACTTATAATTCTCTTCTGAAACCACAGGGACAAATCTATCCAAAACACTAATGGCAACAGAGGCCGTTAAAAGATAGGTAATTTAAAAATACGTAAATTGAGCAATTAAGTCAAAATGTAGAAAGGAAGATGTAAAGTGTACAATTTTTATGTGTTTGCCTATGTTTCCAGTCTTTCATTTGTGATCTAAGATAAGGTGTCATTTCTTTAAAATAACTTGCTGTATCTACAAGATGTTTTTTGTAATCCTTATGGTAACTACAACACAAAAACATATAATAGAATCTCTGAAAATATAAAGCAACCAATTAAAACATACCACCAGAGACAATTATATAACCACAAGGTAGACAGTAAAAACTAAAAAATAAAAAAGAACCCTCAAAACAACCAAAAACCACAACAAATTAGCTGTAGTAAGTTCTTACTTATCATTAATAACAGAATATAAACGATCACAGTTCTCCAATTACCAGGCATGGTTGAATGGATAAAGAAACAAGGACTAACTAGATGCTACCTTCAAGAAACACACATTATCTGCAAAGGCACACATAGACTGAAAGTGAAGGTATAGAAAAGGATATTCCATGTAGCTAGAAACCAATAAGGAGCAGCAATAGCTTTCTTATATCAGAAAAAATAGACAGCAAATCTAAGATTATACATAGAGACAAAGAAGGTCACTACATAATGGTAAAGTGTTCAATTCAGCCACAAAATATTACAACAATAAGTACTTATGCACTCAACACCAGAGCACCCAAATATATAAAACACTCCTTAATAGATCTAAAGGAAACGATAGACTACAATACAATAACAGTGGGAGAGTTTAGCATCTAACTCTCAGCAATAGATCATCCAAACAGATTAGCAACAAAGAAAAGCAGAGTTATGCTACACACTGAATCTAAGAGGCCTAAGTGATGTTACAGAGCATTTTACTCAACAGCTTCAAAATAAACATTCTTCTCATCAGCACATAGTACATTCTACAGAACAGACAATATCATAGGGCGCCAAAGTTGTAAACAAATTTTTTAGAAACATAATTTTGTCAACTATTTTCTGGCAATAATAGAATAAAACTACAAATCAGTAATGAGAGGAACCTCAGAAAGTACATAAACACATAAAAATTAAACAACATGCTAGTCAATGACAAATAGATCAATGAAGAAATTAAGGTGGGAATTAAAACATTTTTTGAAACAAAGAAAAATGAAAATACCACATACCAAAACCTATAGGACATGGCAAAAACAGTACTAAGAGAGAAGTTTATAGCAATACACATTTATATCAAAAAAGTAGATTTAAAATAAACAACTTAATGATGCACCTCAAGGAATTAGAAAAGCAAGAAAAAATAAAACCCAAAATTAGTAAAGGGAAAGAAACAATAAATATCAAAGGATAAACAAATAAAATTAGGACTAAAAAATGCAAAGGATCAACAAAATAAATAGTCATTTATTTGAAAAAGTTAACCAAAATTGACAAATCTTTAGCTAGACCAAAAAAGAAGACATAGAATTAGAAATTAAAAAGGAGACATAAATGAGACCTCTGAAATTCAGAGAATTATTGCAGACTTGTATGAACAACTATATGCCAACAAAATAGAAAGTCTAGAAGAAATGGATACATTCCTGAACACATACAACCTACCAAGATTGAATTATGAAGAAATGGAAAATCTGAACAAACCAATAATGAGGAATAAGATCAAAGCCATAAAAAGTCTCCCACTGAAGAAAAGTTCAGGACCTGATGGCTTCACTGATGAATTCTTCCAGACATTTAAAGAAGAACTAATACCAGTCCTACTCAAATTCTTCAAAAAACTGAAGAGGGAGTAATAATCCTATTACTTATTTTATGATTCCAACATTACTCTGATACCAAAACCAGACAAGGACACAACAAAGAAAGAAAACTACAGATCAATATCACTGATGTTCATAGATGTGAAAATCCTTAACAAAATACTAGCAAATGAAATTCAATAACACATCTAAAAGATCATTCATCATGGTCAAGTGGGATCCATCCCAGGGATGCAAGCATACATAAATCCATAAATGTGATCCATCATATTAACATAATAAAAAATAAAAATTATGTGATTACCTTATTATCTGACAAAACAGCATATAAGATTCAATATCTCTTTATGATAAAATTCTCATTAAAATCTTTATTGAAGAAACATACCTCAAAATAATAAAAATTACGTATGACAAACCCACAGTTAACATTGTATTGAACAGGAAAACATTGAAGGCCTTTTCTCTAAGGACTGGAACAAGACAAAGATGCCCACTTTTACTTTTATTCAGCAAAGCCCTGTAAGTTGTGGCCAGAACTATTAGGTGAAAAAGGGGAAAGATAGTATCAGAATTGGAAAGGAATAAGTCAAATTATCCTTGTTTGTAGCCATTATTACTTATACTTAGGAAAACCTAAAGATGCCATCAAAAATCCTCTTTGAAGTGATAAATTCAATAAAGTTGCAGGATGCAAAGTCAACATACAAAAATCGGTGGCATTTATATACACAACAGCAAACAATCTGAGAAAGAAATCAAGAAAGCAGTCACATTTTCAATAGCTACAAAAAATAGAAAATATCTAGGAGTCAATCTAACCAATAAATTAAAGATGTATACAAGAAAATCTATAAAACTCTGTTGAGAGAAACTGAAGAGGACACACAAAATAGTGGAAAGAGATTACCTGAGCATGGATAGAAGGAACCAATATTGTCAAAACGTCAATACTACCCAAGTTAATTTACAGATTCAATGTAATCCTTATCAAAACATCAATGACATTCTTCACAGAAATGGAAAAAAAATCCTAAATTTTATATGGAACTATAAAACACCCCAAATAGCCAATACAATCCTGAACACAAACAAAAAGCTACAGGCATCAGACTGCCTGACCTCAAAATTTTTACAAGGCTATAGTAACCAAAACAGCATAGCACAGGCATGAAAACAGACACACGTAAACCAATGGAACAGAATAGAGGACCCACATATAAATCTACACGTTTACAGCAAACTCAACTTCAACAGAGATGCCAAGAACATACAATGGGGAAAGGATTGTCTTTTCAATAAACGATGCTGAAAAAACTAAATTAACTGTATGTGGAAGAATAGAACTGGACACCTATGTCTCCCCCAAAGTCAAGTTAAATGTATTAAATACTTACATCAAAATCCTGAAACTATGAAACTACTAGAAAAAAAAAAAACAAAAAAACATTGGGGGAAACACTCCAAGACATAGATCTGAGCAAAGATTTTTTATATAAGTCCCCAAAAGCACAGAAAACCAAAGCAAAAATAGACAAATGGGGTTACATCATGCTAAAAATCTTTCTGCACAGCCAAGGAAATAAACAGTAGAGTGAAGAGACATCCCATAGAATGGGAGAAAATATTTGCAAAGTATCCATCTGACAAGAATTAATGACCAGAATACATAAGGAAAACTCAATGGAAAAAATCTGATTTAAAAATTCTGAGTAGACATTTCTCAAATAAGACATAAAAATGAAAAACAGGAATATGTAAAAATGCTCACCATCACTAATCATCAGAGCAATGCACATCAAATCCACAATGAGATGTCATCTCACTCCAACTAAACTGGCTTTTACTGAAAACACAGGCAATAACAGATGCCAGTAAAGATGTGGAGAAAGTGGAATGCTTTTACATTTTTGATAAGAGTGTAGATTAGTACAGCCACTATGGAAAACTGTGGCATCTCCTCAGAAAAACTCAGACTAGAGACACCATATGATCCAGCAATCCCTCTGCTGGTCATATATTTAAAGAAAATAAAATCAGTACATTGAGGAGATATTTGCACTCCCTGTTTATTGGAGCACTATTTACAACAACCAAAATATGGCATCCAACTATGTGCCCATCAATGGATGAATGGGAAAGAAAACGTGATACACATATGCAATGAAACATTATTCAGCCATAAAAAAAGAATGAAATTCTGCAGAATCTGAGGTAATTATGTTAAGTGAAATAAGCCAAACTCAGAAGGACAAATAGCACATGTTCTCACTCACGTATAGGAGTTTAAAAGTGGATCTCACGAAGATAGAGAGTAGCTAAAGGCTAGGAAGGATAGTGGAGAGGGGGAGATGAAGGGAAAACTACATATAAATATTTATTACCACTGCACCATACATTTGAAAATGACAAACATGATAAAATTTTTATGTATATTTCATCTCAATAAAAAATAAAAATGGAAAAAATGAACTTATCTTGAAGTACCTCACTTTAATTAGAAAGTGAAAAAACTCATTATAATGCACAACTCTAGATTTTAGAGAGTAAATCTATGTAATGTTCTGTATATTAAAAATAAATGCATTATTAATAGTTGTAATAAAACTCTAGAATGTTACAAAGCCAAATTTAAATAGACTATTGAATAATATTTAGTTTTATTTCAAATGTTAACATTTATTTAATGTGTTAATGTTAAATTTTTGCATAGATTTTAAAACACATTATAATAAATATAACACCTCTGAGAACTATCAGATTATGTCCTTTGGTTTAAAAAATTCAAGTAAACTAATCAGTGTGGCAAGAAATATATTTTTGCAATAAAAATAGCAACTGTTTAAGAATGAATAAAAATCATAATCGAGGGTAGAAAATCAAGCGATCCAAATGCTACATAACTTTCACAATTACTAATTTCAACAATATTCCTATTTATTTTTCCACAGATTTTTCCACCTTAGGTTTTTAAAATATATAGATGTATTGGGGATATTGGTAAAGTTCAATTAAGAAATGAAAATTTTCTTTGCCAATCTGTCTGTTCTGTTTGTGTGTGTGTGTGAGTGTGTGCACGTGTTTATTCATATTAACTCTAATTACTTATCTTTATCAGAAATAATCTTTACTTAAGCAGTGGCCCTATAGTTTTTAACACTTTTTCACTAATTAGGATTTTCAGGGTTTATAATCTCATTTTTCAGTAACAATATTTTCATATTATTCTTTCTATTTTTTAGATATCTCATTTATTCATATTTTCTTATCATATAGGCTTGTCATTCCAGAATATATGGTAGAAATAGAACTATCATCACCAAAAATCCTAAGTAGGATACAGATGCAGTACCACACTGTCACATTCTTTTGTAAGCAGCATCCTAGAAACCATTCAAAGAAATTATCTGTGGACTCCAATAATAAAATGATCTGAAAATGAAATGAATAAAACAAGTGCTTTAAAAGATCTAAATAAGTCCATTACACACATCTTGGACCCATCATTCAACCTTAAGATTTCTAGGGAGACTTTAATAAAAATACAAAAGATTTGGAATTTTTAAGATTATTTTTAATTTTAATAGGCTTAATAGTACATCTTTGCGTTATTAATAATGTTACTTAATATTGGAGGTAAATAATTTGTAGTCTTTCTTTAATACAATTTTTCTACTGAAGCATGAGTCATTATTGTAAATGTGTATGTGTACATGCATATGTATTTGTTTTTGTGTGAATGATTAAGAGTTTCTACTCATTCAAATAGTTTTGAAAACATCATCTTCTTATCAATTTGTAGCAAGTGATTTTGACATTATTGTGCAAAATAATCTCTCAAAAATTATTTAATATGATCCCACAAAAAAACCCTCCAATCTAGCCTTCTCCTTTTTAAACCTTGGCTGATGACTCTGAGAAGCAGTCCTACCATGTCACAACATCTCAAAGCAAATCCTCATTAAAACACGATAAAAAATCCTCCTAACCATTTTATTTTTCTTTGTTATAGTTCTCGACTTTAGTAAAACCCTCTGTTGTATCAGTATTTCTACATGACGTTTTGTAGATGTCTTGTTAGTCACAGAAGACATTTTACAGAATAATTCTGGGCTCTAGATAGTTATAGATCTTAAATTATTACTTTGAACAGAGTTTTGGGGGCATAAACTGGAGATAAAAATCAACATGTTAATGACATCAAAACACCTATAATTGGTTGCACTTGACTGGAGGCAGAATATTATATTACTTTAAGAAGTGCATATCTGGCTAAATAACCTCTGTAGTGTCTCAGATGCCAGAAAAGTAATAAATATATGTGAAGTAGGATGTACCCTGTTTTCTGTAACTAATCCGTGTGCTGTTATTTTTGAACTGACATTATATTTACATTCACTTTTTCAACTATTGGCCTCAAGAAATAATCCATTATTAAATCCTTAAGAAGAAATATCACTGTATTTTTATTATAATTCTAATCTCGGGAAGTACCTCATGACCGTCTATGAATTATCCAATAGACTTAACTCTCACTATGCACATAGAAAATCAGAATACTGCTAAATTTTCTTAGTTAAGAATTTCCCTTAATGCATATTATCAGATTATAGTTGTTAATATTCTGAAGGTATATAAACTTACTTACAGAAAAATACTAATTGTAAAACCAGTTTTCTTTATAATCACACAATTTAATATCCCATTATATTTTAAGATATATTGATATTTGATAATTTATAACCATCCATAAAGAATAGACCACTCATGCTTCCAGTTCTATCTTATTGTACATGACAAAGGATAGTTATTTCTTTACAAAAAAGCTTAATATTTTAAACTACCAATGTTATTATTGCATAATTACTTTCATTTGAAACATAATTGATGAGAATTTATAGATATTGATTTCTAAGATTAATAACCTCTCCCTAGGCAAATTCTCTCTGTATTGTCCCTTTTGTTCTGCAGAGATGACGTTTCTCAGATAAATGTTGCTGTTCTTTTCTCTACAGGACCTGGTTAGAATATATGGGCTTTGTTAGTGATTAAAAAATTATCTCAAGAACAAAATTTTTGAATGCACATGTATAATCCATGATTATACTAATAAAGATCTTTAAAATTTTACAATAATCTCCCTTGCAAATGTAATGGTAAGCAATTTTTCCCAGATGCTTTTCCTTTAAAATTAAACTGCAGTCTAACGTATATTTAGACATTTTTTTTAAGGGTGAGAGCCTCCAGTATGTCCATTTTTCAAGATATTGAGTCTTCCTATCCATGAGCATGGAATGTTTTTCAATTTGATTGTGTCCTCTCTTATTCCCTTAAGCAGTGGTTTGTAGTTCTTGAAGAGGTCCTTCACATCCCTTGTAAGTTGTATTGCTAAGTTATTTTCTTATCTTTGTAGCCATCATGAATGGGAATTCACTCATGATTTGGCTCTCTGTCTATTATTAGTGTATAGAAATGCTTGTGATTTTTGTACATTGATTTTGTATCCTGAGACTTTGCTGAAGTTGCTTATCAGCTTAATGAGATTTTTGGGCTGAGATGATGAGGCTTTATAAATATACAAATCATGTCATCTGCAAACAGAGACTATCATACTGAATGGGCAAAAGCTGGAAGCATTCCCTTTGAAAATCGGCACTAGAAAAGGATGTCCTCTCTCACCACTCGTATTCAACATAGTATTGAAAGTTCTGGCCAGGGCAATCAGGCAGGAGACAGAAATAAAGGGTTTATTTGTTTTTTTTTTTTTTTTTTAGAATGAGATTATACCTTCTATAATATTCTGAATACTTTGCTTCCTGTACTTCTTCCATTTCCGTAATTAATCAGTCTTCTCAGCTGGCGCTCAAGTCACCTGCTCACAAGAGTAACAAATGCTCTTCTCCCTTATGAATCCTTTAAAACTAAAACCCCTGGTGTGTTTAATGAATGCAGACAAAAGGCTACTCTGTAGCATGCCTGTGCACATTTGCTTCAACTAGTTCCCTAGTGATTACCATGGTATTAGCAACTGTTATGGGGTGACATGTGTCCTCCCCAAATTCACATATTGGATCACAAAACCCAAATGTGACTGTACTTGGAGATAGGACTTTCGGAGGTAATTAACATCAAATGAAGCTGTAAGAGTAGGGCCCTAATCCTATAGGGTTGGTGGTTTTATAAGAAGAGTGAAAGAGAGCTCCCACTCTCTCTCTCTCTGTACATATGGAAGAGAGATCATGTGAAGGCAAAGCCAAAATGTAAGTATCTGTACCAGAAACTGAATCAGTCAGCACTTTCGTCTTTGATCTTCCAGTCCCTAAAACCATGAGAAAATAAATTTTCATTATTTAAGTCACTCAGTCTATGGTATTTTGTTATGGCAGCCTGAGCTCACTAACAAAGCAAGTATTATTTAGAGTACTGTTTACTGTATCATGTGGTAAGTATGTAAGTCTATAAAATTTGAGTTTGACAAGAAAATTATATGAAAGCTAGGGTAATTGAGAAATATTCTGTAAATTTGCTTAAAAACTGCAATCATTTTAGGCAGGTGAAATAGGCTAAAACTCTAGAAAATATGTACTCTAAAAAGTTTCTGTACTCTGTTTTCTTTATAGCTCTCTTAAAATGGTTTCATTTTAAATAAACTCAAAATAGAAATTTTTAAATTTTTATTATGTTGTGGTTTATGCAAGAGATTTAGTATGGAACTACAATCAGCGGACTAGTCCTTAATAATGATGTCTTAGCCCTTGCTGAAAAAATTCAAGGATAAATGAAAATAAAATGTTCCAAGTGACATGGACATCATTTAAGGCTATTTACATGTTGCATATATATTTGGTAAATATTCAGATTAATATTACCTAAATGTTGGCAAATAAAATAAAAGAAATAAATGATGGTAACTATTAACATTAAAGTGTATATGTACATAATCTTAATCTATCAGAGACGTCTAAATCATGTCCCATTTTGTTCTTTCTTCTGTATTAGTCTGCTGGAGATGCCATAAACACATACCACAAACTGTGTCCTTTAGACAACAGAGATTTATTCTCTCACCATCTTGAAAGCTAGAAGTCCATGATCAAAGTGTTGGTAGATTTGGTGTTTTGAAACCTCTCTCCTTGGTGTGCAGATCGATGGCTTCTTATTCTGTCTTTATATGGTGTCTGTCTTTGACCTAATCTCTTTTTATAAGGACCCCAGTTACATTATATTAGGGAGCACCTGGATGATCCCATTTTACCTTAATTACCTCTTTAAAAGCCTTAACTCCAAATCAGAAACGTTCTCATTTTCAGGTACTGGGGTTAGGACTTCAGCTTATTAATTTTAGGGGAACCCTTATCATTCCCACAAAACAATTTTGTGATTTAAACAAAATCCTTCTATTATTTATAAAATATAAGATGATATACCATGTTCAACTCAGACAAGTGGACTTACTGGGGAGTTTTCCAACTTTTCACAGTTGAATGAATTTTTGTGTATTTTTCCTTAACATGAGTTCACTGATCATTACTAAGGTTGACCAAGACTTCTAGATATTTAATTTGTTGTTGTTGTTGTTGTTAAGTTAATCTTTTAAAATGTTTGACTGGTTTTCAATTTATATTGTCTTGTTGTAATTTGAAAGAATTCTTTACATCACGTCTTAGTTTGGGCTGCTATAACTTAGTACCATAGACCGGGTGACTTATAAACAATGAATTAGTTACCCACAGTTCTGGAGACTAAAAGTTCAAGATGAGAGTGCCAGCATGGCTAAGTCTTGGTGGGGACCCTTCTCAGGATTGCAGACTTCTGAATTCTTCCTATGTATGTTCTCACAAGGCAAAAAGAGGGCAAAAAAGCTCTCTGGAGTCCTTTTTATAAGATTAATAATGCCATACATGTGGATTCGACCTTCATGACTTTACTATATCCCAACCTAACTACCTGCTAAATGCCCCACCTCCTTATACCATCACACGGGGGGTTAGGATTTCAACATAAGAATTTTGGGAAATCACAAATATTTAGACTATAACACACGGTGAGTGCATTCATTCTTTTTTTCTTTCTGTAAAAGTTGCAATTTTTCTATTTTCTCATGTTTTGTGTTGTTTATACTTTTCACTTGAAAACATCTATTAATATTTAAATTATGTCTTCTATTTTTGACATTTTGAAGACATTAAATAATGTCTTCTCATTGTTCTAGAGGTCTTCTTACTTAGTACAATACAGTAAAAATAGAAATATAAATATTGAAAAGAAGAAATAAAAATAACATTATGCTTATTTGTTATTATTGTATAAATTATGTACATATCAAGTATCTACTAACAGTTTTAACTAATTGGGAGATAGAATTAGATCACTGGATAAAAGGTCAATTGTACTTTTACTTATAAGAGAAAATAAAAAATAAAATTAAAAAACATGTTTTACAATAACATTCAAAAATATGCAATTCTGAGGAATAAATCTACTTCTACATGAAAATGTGACATATCACATATTCAAAGATCTGTAGAATACTTGGTTAACAAATAGCAAGCCTCCGTTAATATACACAAAGGATTGCCCTATAGTCCAAGGATATATACATATTTGTGTTTTCTAAATTTCACATGAAAATTTATGTAGTGAGAAAAAACTAAAATTACAATGATTTTCATAAACAGAGATTGTATAGGCCACATCAGCTTATCATATCCAGTGAAGCTGAAATTTTAAAGGGATATAAATATTGAGAAAGAATTATTGTGATATTATTTGAAATTTGGAAAAAAAAAATCTCCTTTAAGTTGCTAACACTGGGTGGAGGGTGGGAAGAAAGTGAGGATAGAAAAACTGTTAGGTACTGTGCTTATTACCTGGGTGGAGAAACAACCTATGCACCAAAGTCCCATGGTACCCAATTTACCTATAGAACACATCTGCGCATGTACCCCCAAACCTGAAATAAAATAAAACCACAACTTATTTTAATTGAAAGAATGTTTTCAAGACTTTTCTCGTTATTCTGGAAATGCACTAGTTAATCTTAAATATGTATGTCTTTGTTTCATTAATTTTTCCTGATAGCGTTTTAAACCGCAAACTTAAGTAATATTGAGATTTTGATTTTTAAATTATTTCTGTAATTATTAATTCACCATTTCTTAATGTTCTCATCTGAAATTACTAACTTTTAGGTTTTAGGTATTCTACTCTCCCCATCTTTTATCACATTAATTATTTAAAAATCACTTTTTTTCTTTGATGTTCTCAGTGAATTTTCTCTCTTCAGTTTACCTATTCATTTCTAAATAAACATGTTATGTTATTCCAGTTAGAAAGAATTATTGGTGTTGCATGCTAAAGTATCCTTGATTATTCTCTATGCATTGTATTAAAATTCTCTCCTATAAATGAACCATAATAAATCCACGAGTTCATTCTTTTTTCTGTTT
>NW_012115699.1:4605644-4606211 GCF_000951035.1 Colobus angolensis palliatus | reverse complement strand
CCATGGTACCCAATTTACCTATAGAACACATCTGCGCATGTACCCCCAAACCTGAAATAAAATAAAACCACAACTTATTTTAATTGAAAGAATGTACTTCAAAAGGTTTAGCTATGAATATATTTCATGCAGTTCTCCCTGTATATGTCTTTATTTTTATGAATGAATGTTCAATGGCTATATATTTTACACTGAGTTTATACTTTATAATTAAATAATTTGTTTTTTTAAAGTGAAGACATTGACTTTAAATTTTACGTTGCTATTCTATTTTTCTTTGTGTTGGCCTTGTATGTTTTATGCTTACATTTTTCTATTCATCAGTTTTGCTTTAGGTCAATTCTAAAATTAATGTCTTTTTAAAAAGTAATTCTGTCACTTGTCACTTATTTTGATAATAGATGCACTTATATTTTTTATATTATTTTCCTCTTAATATGTGTGGTTATGTTTCATTTTCTTACATCTCATTTTTTCAAGACTTTTCTCGTTATTCTGGAAATGCACTAGTTAATCTTAAATATGTATGTCTTTGTTTCATTAATTTTTCCTGATAGCGTTTTAAAC
>NW_012115699.1:4561353-4605118 GCF_000951035.1 Colobus angolensis palliatus | reverse complement strand
ATTGTAAATGAATTACAATTTTTATTTGACTGTTCATGTTGACATGTGACCTCAGTACCCAGATAAGCAAGCTATTGGGATGACTTAGGCAGAAGAAAACAGATGGGCAGTAGAATTTTGGAAAGATTTGTCCTTTATTACCTGGCATCTAATGAGCTGGACAACTGTCACCCTCTGCTGAGATACCATGATGAAGTCTCTTTGCTCCCACATTGCTGCCATTGCAAGTATTATGTTCTTCCAATCACTCAGATTTGGGCTATCTGTTGCACCTGTGGAGACACATGCAAGGTTAGCAGATCTGGGCAATCCTTGCAAGGACTACAGGCAGTAAGCCAGCCGACCACATTCCTTCTCTGTGAATTCCTTAGCCTAACCCTCTGCGGGAAGCGAAAAATGATGAGGATTTAGCTCAGGCTTTAATAGCTGGCAAGCATTCTTTAATGTCTGTGTTGTCTGAGATTTCATCCAAAATATTGCATAATGAATCACTGAACTGTCTTAGTCAAAGATACTGGCATAATAATTTATTTCCTTACTAACACCAAGTGAAACTTTAACTACATTGGCAATAATTTTATTCCAAGCAGAGAGCTGAGAGGAAAAGATGGGTAAAGAATTTCTGTTTTGGTCACTGATATACCACTTTTGATTATTTTTAATAGTTGTACATACTACAATAAAAATATTAATTCATCTAGAAGCACGTGTGTGTGTTTGTATTTAACTCCAAATTTATCTTTTTTTATTATTATTATTATTATTATTTTTTGAGGCGGAGTCTCGCTCTGTCGCCCGGACTGGAGTGCAGTGGCCGGATCTCAGCTCACTGCAAGCTCCGCCTTCCGGGTTTACGCCATTCTCCTGCCTCAGCCTCCCAAGTAGCTGGGACTACAGGCACCCACCTCGCCCGGTTAGTTTTTTTGTATTTTTGTAGAGACGGGGTTTCACCGTGTTAGCCAGGATGGTCTCGATCTCCTGACCTTGTGATCCACCCGTCTCGGCCTCCCAAAGTGCTGGGATTACAGGCTTGAGCCACCGCGCCCGGCCATTAACTCCAAATTTATCTAAAAGTTGAGCCAAATTTTATGATTCCACTTGCTGAGAGAGATATATTTTCAAACTACAACATGTTGGAATTTTAAAAACATATTTGTTTTTATTTATCTGTCTAGTTGTAAAGATAAGCACATGACACTAATGCAACACCTGTAGACTGTTATAATATTTTTTCCATTTGAGACATAAACAATTTCATTCACTTGTTTCCAAATATGTAGTTGAATACTTGCCTTAAGTGCTCTTTGCATTGTTTGCACCTTTTTCTCTTTTGAACTTGTCAATCACCCTACCAGACAGTTATCTAGATTGCTAGATATTGGTTATTTTGTCATACTTATGGAGATAAAGTAAAAAGTTATTAGTTACTTTGTCATGCTTATCAAGGTAAACATCATGAGATGTTTCAATTGGTATTGAGAGTAAATGAATTGCTCAGTGGTAAGCCCAAACTTCTTGTGTAAAATTCTTAGTGTGTCAAGACCATTGAAGAGCCCACTGTGGTTCAGAATGATAATATTGTCATTCTATCTGCTACAAGAAAAATCTCTATCATGTGAAAATAGTAATAATAATAAAAGCAGTCATATTACCAATAATATTTTAACTTTTAGATGCTTTTATTATGTATTATGTTATATACCAGACATTATTTAAATTTCAAGGATTTTCATTCATTAAGTTATCTAGTCCTCACAATAACACTAATAAAAATGTTATTCTTACTTAGAAATAAGGAAATCAAGGAACAGAGACAGTAAATATCTTACTCAATTTTCCACAGCTAGTGCATAAAGAATATTGGGACCATATTCTTTGTTGAATGGCTGTGTCTCTGTTCCATTTTATCTGATTTCATGTAAGTTTACCTTAATCAAAACATCATGACAGATTTTAAAAAATGAAAGAGGCTAGACTTAAATTCTTTTAGTTGATGTAGTAGATTCTTCATCAAGAATGGTTCTCTATACAGGGATAACACTTAAATCGCATCCATGTACTTGGCTACTTGGTTCATAGTTGAATACTATCAAAGTGAGCCCCTAAATTAGGATAGAATAGGCATTTTGTCTTCCCCAAGAGACACAAATATTGGATTATTGCATTGAATCTTGTCAATTCTATCTCATATACTTTAAACCTGCTCTTTAGATACATAGGATGGTTTTGTTGCCTGTCCTTAGAAAGGCTTAGTTCAACTATTCCTTAAATTCTGTGACAGCCTGCATTATTAATCAGGAGTGTGTGTGTGTGGGGGTGTGTGTGTCTGTGTGTGTAGGCATTTTTCATTCTCTAAATCAAGTCCTTTGTTGAAAATAATAATGCCTTCTCAGTTTTTAGCCCATTTTGCTAAATATATATAAATGATGATTGATAATATATATAACACTTATGAAGGATTTGTAAATAATGTAACATTTAATTTTGTAACATTAGTGCATCAAAACTGTATGGTGCCAGGTATGAATTATACTTTATTCCTTGCTTACAATGAACTTCTACAATGAACTTCTACTGCAGTGTAAATAAATAAGAAAATAATATGCTGAAGATGCACATGTGCCAAAAACTAGCTAAGATAAAATAAACAAAAAGAGAATGTAAAATAATTAATAAAATCATAATGTATGAATAAATGTCTAGTAAAATACATTCTGATCTGACTTGTGCTTCATATATACCTTAGACACATAACCTCTATGTAATTCATACAATCTGTTTAATAATTTTGTGTGTGAAACAAAGTTTGTGTACATGGGATCATCAGAAAGCAAGGATGTCACTATCTCAGCCACCTATGTGGACAATCTTAGTTGATTGGCACCATCCTCTACTGAAAATTTCTTAAACTTATTCACACATAAGTACTTAAAAATTTTTAAATATCATTAATGTAGCAAAATATAGTGTGTTCAGTGTAACTAAGCAGCACATTAAGATCACGAGAATACCTGGATCAGCTGTGAAACAAAAGCAAAAACAAACAACTGCAGGCTTTCAGTCTCCAACTAAGACGCTGTGTTTTGATACAAGTTAATGTACACTGGCACTCTGGGAGGTTGATGAGTGCGGATCATTTGAGGTCAGGAGTTTGAGACCAGGCTGACCAATGTGGTGAAACCCCATCTCTACTAAAAATACAAAAACATCAGCCAGGTGTGATGCACACCTCCCAGCTGCTTGGGAGGCTGAGGCAGGAGAATCACTTGAACTTGGGAGGCGGAGGTTGCAGTGAACTGAGATTGCGCCACTACACTTCAGCCTGGGCGATAGAGTTAGACTCTATCTCAAAAAAAAAGGATTAATATACACTGATTTTAATTTTTTTGTTGAAAATCATTAGAAGCATTTAATGGACCAGGAAGCGGTTCCTCTAGTGGTGAGGAGGCTTTCTGTTGAAAGGCTTTTAAAATCTATTTCCTCCAGAGTCATCTGGTCTCATTAATAATCATTCTTGTCTTAGAAACCTTTCTTTGACTTTATAAACTAACGTAAAAACTTATTGTTACCAATTTACACAGCTCTAATCCTTCAAAAAGCCCATCACACATTTTCTTCACATTGTCTCTAGGCATTTTTTCTCAGTGTTAGCAATATCGTCCTTATCATCGCTGATATCATAATCACCTTGCTTCATCAACACCAATGGCCAATGAATAAACAACCAGAGCCACATCATTGATGTTAAAACATCTTCAATATCTACTTCTTCCAGCTTACTGACAAATTCTGAAGATTTATATTTTTTTGCATATGTAAGATCAGACCTGCATCCATCCATACATCTCTTTTCTTCATCCCTCCCTTCTACTAGCATCTTCTCTCCATATTTTTCCCACTCAACATAAAGAATCCTTTAAAGCTAGCAGTTTCTTAATCATCGTCATTGAACACAGTTATAGGCCAGAGGTTGTGCCGGGCATGCACAACTGTGTCTTTAGTTACTGAGTTCCAAGCATTGACAACAGCATGTACAGTAGCCTTCATGCTAAATTCCTTTTGAAAACCTTCCAGTCCCATGCCTCCATTTACTGCTGCTAAAATGCTGTTTAAGAAAGCATTTAAGAAGTGCTGTTTATATTTATTCTTCATTGATCTAAAGATACCCTGGTCACATGGCTCAATCAGTAAAGTCAAATTTGGAGGAAAGTACATAGCATAAAGTTCTTTGGTGAAAAATTGAGCTTGAAGATGAGAAGAATGGTTGTCAAAATAAATAAATAAATAAACAAATAAATAAATAACAAAATCTTTCAGTTGTTATCCCATCCAGCTTTCTTGCAGTGAACATAAACCACTAGTACCAACTATTTGTGGGACCAATCAGAGAACACGTTCCTGGTTTCCATGATTTTTTGTTAGCATAATGTACTGGTAAAAAATCCACTGCTTGAAAATGGTGAGGATGCAAGCTTTTGCCTATCACAGCAAATTTACACTTATGCCTGCCTGCTGCATTGGCACATCCCAGCATAGTTATTCTGTCCTTGGCATTCTCAATTTTTGTAGAAACTGCCTCATCAGTTCCTTTCTCATTAGTGTCTTTCTGTGGCAATAATGTCAAAACTCTAATGTTTCATCAACATTAGAGACTTGTTCTATATCACATTTTCATTGGTGATGACTTTGGCAACCTTGTCAATGAATTTCTTCATGGGTTCATGATTATCAGATGCTTTATCACCGTAGATCTTTAAAAATTTAATGCCATGTATTTTCTTGAATTTCTTCAGCCCACTGAATATTCACAGTTTTCTACAATTTTCTGTTGTGTTAGATGTTTGCTTGTTTCTTGATCAGCATACCATTAGGTGGCATGTGTTCAGTACAATGTTAACAGTTTCATTCTTCCAATGCACAGTTGAGATCTTCATTTGTAGCTTCATACAGTGTTTTCTATTTTTCATTACCATCTGTTTATCACTTTCAGCATATAACTTTAGCAGTTTATCTTTTTGTTTCTTCAGGTCATATATGGTGGACATTCCAGTATCATACTCTTCCATATATTTCAAACTCTCACCATTGTTCAGAGTCTCTAGTAGCTTGAATTCTGTGCTAAGTATAAACAAAAATTTTCCTCCTTTAATCACTGTTACTCATGTAGGTGTCTGCAGGTCTTTTTGACATTTTCAACAATACAATACCTTTCCATTACAGATCAAAGGTTAGTGGACATAGGTCTTGGCCCCATGTAGAGCATTGTAAGGAACCTGCCACTAATGTGTATGGCCTTCATAAGTGTGATTTTGTTGACATTTGTGGCATGCTTATATAGGGGAATCTGGGCACGCACGGGAAAGATACTGGTATGGTTGGCTTTGTTTCCATCCAAATCTCATTTTCAATTGTATTTCCCACAATCTCCGTATGTCATGAGAGGGACCTGGTGGGGGGTAATTAAAACATGGGGGCAGTTATCTCCATGCTGTTCTCATGATAGTGAGTGAGTGAGTTCTCACAAGATCTGATGGATTTATAAGGGGCTCCCCCTGCCTCTTTGGCTCTGCAGTTCTCCTTGCTGCTGCCATGTGAAGAGGGGCATGCTTGATTCCTCTTCTGCCATGATTGTAAGTTTCTTGAGGCCTCCCAAGCACTGCAGAACTGTGAGTCAATTAAACCTCTTTCCTTTATAGATTATCCAGTCTCAGGTATGTCTTTATTATCAGTGTGAGAATGGACTAATACAGATACATTCCAGCTGAAGATGGCTGAGATGATCTTTTTACCTTGGAGTCACTGAATGAACTGTTGCATGCCTGTGTTTTGGCTGGACCCATTGAATGACGTCAGGTGTGGATTTGCCACTTGTGGTGTCATGTCAGTCCTTAAAAGGTTTTAGACTTTGGAGCATTTCAGATTTCAAGTTTTTGGATTGTGAATGCTTAACCTATACTTACGTCTTTAACATTTCAAATTTTATCATAGTTAAGCTTATTATGTTCAAAGAGATAAAATACAAAATTACATATATCAGCAAAAACAGTGCACTGTGAAAAAGCAGACTATTAAAGTATAGTATAGAAAGAAGGAAGAAAAGAGAGAATAAAGGCTTTCAAAAGACAATTTTAGGTAGGTATATTGGTGTGCATCCGTGGTCCTAGATACTCAAGAGGCTGAAGCAGAGGGATCTCTTGAGCCCATGAGTTCAAGTCTGGCCTGGGCAGCATAGCAAGACCTGACTCTAAAACACAATCAATTTTATAAAAATTTAAAAAGACAATTTATCTGAGAGCCTATCCTCTTAAAATAATTAATGAATTATAGAGAAAAATGTGTATTTTGTGTATTGAAAGGGGATAAAATACTGTACCTATGGAAATATCCTTCAGGAATTAAGGATGAATAAAAATATTTTTAGATAAATAAAAAATGGGATAATTTGTCACCAGCAGACCCACACTAAAGGAAATACTAATGAGCATTCTGAGAGAAAATAAAAAGCTATCCAAGAGGAAAAGAATTATAATAAATAATCAACACTATACACAACAATAACATACAAGTCTTAAGAAAATATGTTTATAAAACATCATATAAAATATATATAATATATATATAACTTAGTGAAAGATAAGTAAAATTAATTTTTTAGGATGCTTGCCTTATTCAGGGAGAAAATAAAAATGTCACTTAACATTAAATTTTGTAATTTAAGGCTGCATATTGTTATCTTTAAATAACTACTAAAATATAAATATTACAGATTTAAAAAATATAACTATATAAAATATGAACACATAAAAATTCAGTTGTGTTTCTATATGCCAGCATTAAACAATTTGAAGGAAAATTAAGAAAATAGCTGGTTTTACAAAAGCATTTAAAGAATAAAACACCTATGAATAAATTTAATTAAGGAGGTGAAATATTTTTACACAGAAAACTATAAAACATTGCAGAAGGAATAAAGTCCTAAAAAATGGAAAGACATCAAACGTTCATGGGTTGTAAGAATTAATTTTGTTAAGATGTCTTTACTATCCGAAGTGATCTCCAGATTCATTGTAATCTCTTACAAAAATTCTACCAATGTTTATTTCAGTCCTCAAATTCATGTGGAATTGTAAGGGGCCTTCCCAAATGTACTACAAAACTGCAGCAATCAAAACGACACAGTACTGGCATAGTGATAGAACTATAAACCAATGGAATAGAATTGAGAATCCAGAAATAGAAACAAACATGTAATATTAATTGATTTTCAACATAAGTGCCAAGACTATTTATAGGAAAAGGATAGTCTCTTCAACAAATGGTGCTCGAATACCTTAATTTTCCCATGCAAACAACTGCAATGAAAGATTTTTATGTACCTCTCTCAGAAATGTATCCAAGTACACAGAAAAATGTTACAAAAACTCAGTAAAAGTATGTAAGAATGGAACATTATTAACTAAATGTACCTATTGTATACACGTAGAATGCTTCACTGTACAATCTCATAATACCCATTGTTTTTAGAAACATAAGGAAATTGGTAAAAACTGTTGTATTGTTTGATTTGTAAGAATAAAATGATATATTTAACTTCACGGATAAACAGAAGAGGCAAAAATAGAAGATACTTCCTATCTTCCTTCTGTCCTCTTCCCACATGTCTGAATTCAATTATTTCTCCCTATTATTGAGGCATTCTATGCTGTCACTCTAAAACAAGTATTTTGTTTAGTCTAAATTTTAAATTTCAGCTTATTGACAGCTTTTTTGTTTTTGCCATAGTTCCTCAAGTGAACTCTTAGAATGCTTAAAACAGTGTCAAGGAAAAGAAATCTTAAAATTTTTACACTTTCAAAATTGTTTTCTATAACTTTTATAGTGAAGGACAGATTGGCTAGATACAGAATTCTTGGCTCAATGTCTTCCTTTGAGTGTTTTTAGGCATTGCTGTATTCTTTTGTGACATTAAATTTTGCTGTGAATAAATCTGAAGGCAAACTTTATTTTTCCCTCTCATAAGTTACTTGATATTTTTATCCTGGCCATAGAAGGAATCTTTATATTTAAAAGATCAGAAGTTTTACTAGGTTATATTGTGATGTTGATGCTTTTGTTCTTGTTATCCTTTATATAGGGTCTCTCTCTCTCTGTGTGTGTGTATTCACTTCTTGAACGCATTCTCAGATTTACATTTTATTATTTGGTTTTCTTATGTTTGTGCCCCAATTAGGCATATCTACTTTTCTATTTGGCTAAATATATTTACAATCTATTACATCTTCTTTGCTTACCTATTATGACTATGTTAATTTTCTTGACATTGTAAAACTGTTTTATTGTTTTGTTTTGTTAATTTATATATACTATGTTTTTCAACTGTTCATTCCACAGTGACTAGTATTTCCTTTCAACTTCAACTTTACTTCTGTGATATTTCCTTGATTTTTTAGCTTCTTTTAAAAAATATTTTAATTCATTGTTTTATTTTCATTCTTAGATTATAATTATATTTACCTATGGGGTTAAAAGAGATGTTTCATGTATATATGCATACATTATGAAATCATTAAATCAAGCTAATTAACCTGTCCATTACCTCATATACACTAATTGTGTGTGTGTGTGTGTGTGTGTGTGTGATGCAAACATTTAAAATCTACTTTCTTAGTAATTTAGAAATACAGCTGACTTTTGGACTACCTAGGGGTTGGGGTGCTGACCTCCTGCATAGTTAAAAATCTGTTTAAAACTTTTGATTCTCTAAGAAAATTAAATACTAATGTCTTAGTGTTGACTAGAAGTCTTACTGATAAAATAAACAGTTGATTGACACATATTTTGGGTATTATATGCATTATATGTCTTACAAAGTCTATTCTTACAATAAATTAAGCTAAGTATTTATTACTTGTTAAGAGAAAGTGAATCATCAGAACTTTCATCCTCTTCTTGTTCACATTGAGTAGGCTGAAGAAGAGGAATCGTTGATCTTGTCTCAGGGATGGCAGAGGAGGACAATCGCCATTTAAGTGGACCCATGGAGTTCAAACCTGTGTTGTTCAAGAGTCAACTGTATGCATTTTATTATTATTAACTATAGTCACCATGCTGTGCAATTCATCTCAAAAATTTCTTCATCCTATCAAACTGAAACTTTACACCCTTTGCCCCATCTTTTCCCATCCTCCTTTCCTTTAGCCACTTACAATCTTCATTCTACTCTCCATTTCTCTGAGGTCAAATATATATATTTAATTGACAAGTAAAAGTTGTATATATATGGAGTACTACTGTCGCTTGGATACGGTGTGTTTGTCCCCACCAAAACTCATATTGCAACTTGATTCTCAGTGTGGTGGTCTTGGAAGGTGGGGCCAAATGGGAGGTATTTGTGCATGAGGGATCTGCTCTCATGATGGCTTAGTGCCATACTTGAGGTAGCAAATGAGTTGTCATTCTGGTGAAACTGGAAGCATTCTCATAGGAAAGAATTGGTTTCCCAGATTCTGGGAAACAAATCTACTGTTATTGGCTGGATTGTTAAAGAGTCTAACTTCTTCAATTTCATTCTCCCTGCATCCTATCTTGCACACACCCCGATCCCCTTTTGCACACACCCTGTCCCCTTTTGCTTTCCTCCATGAGTGAAAACCGTCTGAGGCCATCACCAGTTACCCAACTCTGGACTTTCCTGACACCAGAATTATGAGCCAAATAATCCTCTTTTCCTTATAAATTATCCAGTCTCAGATATTCTGTTACAATAACCACAAAATGCACAAGACAGGTACAAGGTGATGTTTTAATGTATGTATACATTATGGCAGCTGAGAAATATTATCTATAAACTACTGATTATTAAAAATAACTGCTCATTTTCTTTGTTGGTTCCAATATTTCATTTTGGTAGTGGTTTTTGGATTTAGAAGTAATCAGCTATATCATCACAGATTACTAAAGGTATAAAGTTTCAGCAAAAAGACATGTGTAGTTTACCTAGTTAACTACACATTAATGGAGTTAATGGAGATTTATTACAATCATGCATAAAACACAAAACACAAGTAACACTGATTTCTTGTTAGTAAGAATTTCAGAGAAAATATATTTTGGCTGTCTGGCAGGTGGTATTGTACTTTGGAATAGTAATTATTTTTTAATTGAAGAGAGAAAACACATGAAATATATTTTTTAACTAGAAAATTTTCATATTATGCTCTTTTAATTTCTTAATCACAGGCTACAAACTGGGTAAAGTCATTTTATTCCACCTCTAATTTAAGAAATGGAATGTGACTATCAACTTGTGGGGTGCTGACACAAATTTTATCTTTAGAACTATTGATTCAAAGCTTTTATTATTCAGTAAATGAATGCACATGAACTGTAATAGTCTTGAGTTGGACTCGCCAGTGGGGTCACCTAAGTAAACTGTTAAAGTGAGGGTTACGGCTCAGCTCCTGAACTAAATAAGATTTTTCTATCATAGATAGACCTAAGAATTTAAATTTTTTTTCTAGTTTTAGAATAAAACAAATGAGAAAATAGACAAAAAGAATGAAAATCACCTTTTAACTTCTTATGCTTCTAAAACATGTCCAAATAAAATTTACACAATGTTACAAGAACAAAATTCCCTTTTTTCTTAGAGCATTGAAGAATGTTTTCTAATATAATTATATGTTACACTTTATGTGATAAATCTTATAAGTCTTTAGAGTAACATTAACGTTAGAATTTCCCTAAACTTAGATTTTAATCTTATGTGTTGGAAAATGAAGGTCCCTTACCAAGAATTTGTGTCAATATTGTCAGCACAGCTATAACAATTCAAATACAGTCATGCATATAAAGCACTTCTATGTTTTACTAACAGGCTTCACAACCACATTAAAAACAGTTTACTACACTTTACCCATGAGATGTTAAGAAGCAGTGGTGAGGAGAATTGCACAATGCTTCCTCCCAGGAAAACGGACTTGCTTTCTAACACCAAACTCTTACCCAAAGTCCCATGTTCATGATCACATTTCTTACTTTCTGTAGACCCAAATTGTCTCTCCTATTTTTTAAAAAAATCTTTAAATGCACATTCCTCTGCTTTTTCACCAGACCCATGTGATGTGTCAGTAAGCTTAAAACCTTAGTATGGTAGTTTTTCTCGTCATTTCTAGTCTTTCCTTTTCTTTACTCCACCACTGAAACAAATAGTTGCCCTCATTTAATACATCCAAGCAGGTAAAGAATAGTGTAGATATATACGTTGACTTTGACTAGAAATACATATTAAGATGTATTTCCTTTAAAAATTGAAGTTTGTGACCACTTTGACAGGAAAAACAAAACCAAAAACTCTCTACTTCCTTGTCTCATGGACAAACTCTCCCCTTTTATGTCATCTGCTAGGGGAGAAACAAGCTTGAAGCTTCTCCTGAGGAATCTGGAAGCTCTGGGTATCTTGATATGGCCTAAAGTTTAGTCTGACAATCAATGAAATCATGGAGTAAAATGTGATTTTTGACATGTTTGCATTTAAAAGTGTTGCAGAGTCCCAGAATCAGTTTTGAGATAACTAGTATTTTTTTTGTGTGCAACTATATTTAATGGATTGCGCCTGACTTTTTCTTCAATTCTGGCTCCGTGAATCTTTACAGAACATCCTAGAGCTCACTAAGGCCCATTTCGATGCTTCTGATAGAGTTGAATTTATTTTTCAACTGAGAAACTGATATCTACAAGGACAAGTCAAGCACTCTAAAGTCATCTAGTTAATCCAGAGGCAGAACTAGCAGTAGAATACGTAATTTATCAACATGACTTTTTTGTTCTTCTAAAAATGAGATTGGTCGAGAGATGTAACTGCATCTGAAAGCCATAGGTGCTGATACGGCCAGGAATTATTTTTTATTTGCCAATCAGTCTTTATATCCTATTATTTTCTGATAACATATCTTGATTGGGTGAAAGGAAAAAGGATAGAAGACACTAGTAGAAGGGAGGGGTGAAGAAAAGAGATGTATGGATGGATGCAGGTGGCCGGTATTACACATTTCAAAATTTTGCCCAAGGTTTACCCTTGCATTCACTGATGCTATAAAAACACTTTCTGTCAGTTGCTGCCAGGCTATGCTGACCGACTTTACTTACAGGTTACTCTAGGAAGATGATATCAATCCTGTGATGTGGTTCCAAATCAATTACTAAATTAGATCAACACAAAATATGAAAGAATTTTCAGAGAGCTGAAAAAGGTAGACAAGATGATAGGATCAATTGTGCTTATTTACTGAATGGAGGCAGTAGCCTCTGGGAGCACCACCCCTGTAAAATCTGATGCCCAGTCAACACCTATACCAAGTCCCTTAGGGAGAACTTCAGGGGAATACATTTTGTCACTCACATATAATATCAACATCTCCATTAGAAATGTTCCTATAACAAAATTCCTGAGACTGTAAGCAATTTTTAAACTTAGATATATTTTAGCTGTTTGTATACATGTCTACAAATGTGCATGGGTTTATGTTTTTTTGAAACATTGAAGAATTATGGAAAAAATGATTCCAGGTTTGAACACTTATTATTTCAATTAGTTTTTCCTAATGTTATCCTATAAGTCTAATAAAAATTCTCATTTTTGGGACTATAAGTAAGCAGAGCCAATAGATTTCCCATTAAAACTCATCTTTATTAGCTTAATTGAATATAAACCAATAACAACTCAAATTTGCTTCCTAATTTAGTTACTAAATAGTTTGAACTTTTGACTCCAACAAAACAATACTTAGGCTTTATATAAATATTTAGTATTAGTTTTTGAACATTTTATCCATTTAGTGTCATTCAGTGTTCACCAGAAATATTAGGGATGTAGATGACCTGGTGTCAACATACAAGTTCATGTTTTACTAATTTCCAAGTGTATGCTTTAATCACTCAAGCTCTTTACCAGAGCATATTTACTTGAGTTAGCATCAAGTTGCCTAGCCTAAGAATTGCTTTTGTCTGAATATTGTTAGCAAAAAAGTTCCTATAATAAGGAAGTGTACATGAAATTTATATAGATATAAATGTAGATGTCTGTATAGCTGGATAGATCAACAGATGTGGTAATTTATATTTTTTGTTACATAGGGCAGCTAATGATAGTGAAAAATAACTTTACTGTGAATTAGAAAACCATGTAAGATTAGAGTCAAAAAAGCACATTTTTACGAAATTGCATTTGACATAATAAATATTTATCTGAAGTCAAGACCACTCTGCCTATAGCAAAGATACCACTAACAAGGAGGTATTGCTTCAATCTTTTGAGGAGTATGTATGGTTTATATGTATTTTTATCTCTTTGCTTATCCAAAATGGCTCTCTCTCTTTTTCAGTATATTTTATATTTTTCATTACAAGATAACCTAGTAAAGGTTTTTCAAATGCAGGTATGTATAAAAAAAACTCATAATACTTGGATAAAGCTTAATTATGATGAGTAGAATTAATTCAAGCCACTTCTTTATTGCTTAGTGTGTGTGTGTGCGCGTGTGTGTGTGTGTGTGTGGTGAACATAATATCTTATTTTATGTTGTATGGAAATTAATTTTGATAAAGCATCATAAGAACAATATTTTTAAAAAATCATAGATAAAATGCAGTTTTAGTATCCCTTATCCAAAATGCTTATAACCAGAAGTTTTTGAGATTTATCTATTTTTTTCAGATTTTGGAATATTTGCATATGCATAAATGAGCTATTTGAAACCAAAGTCTAAACACAAAATGTATTTATGTTTTATATATTTTTATACAAATAGACTGAAAATAATGTTATAGAATATTTTAAATAATTTTGCGCACAAAACAAACTGATATTGAGTCATCAGAAAGCAAAATTGTCAGGTGTAGAATTTTGCACGTGTGGTGTCATGTTGACACTCAGATAGGTTTGAATTTTAGAGCACTTCAGATTTTGGATATTTGAATTAGTGATGTAACTTTTTATGTAATATGCATTTTTTTCTTAGGAACGATTGTTTTAATCATTTAACTATATTTGTTATTCTTAAATCTAAATCTGTATTAAAAAATCCTTACATTGGAGAATTTTTAGCAATTTATATCAATTTTTGGCAGTTTATATCAATTTTCTATCTGTATACACATAAAAATGCATACATGTACGTATAAACAGGCTTAAATCTTTAGGCTTCAGTAGCAATTAAACTCAGTTGCATATTTTAGAAACCCTAAATAAAAATGGTTTAATCAGAACAGTACAAATGTGACTCTTTCAAAAAGAGAATTGAAAAATAAGGAGTTGTGGGTTGGTATCATGGCTCAATAGATACTAGGAACCTGATCTCCTTTTCTATTTCTACTCTTCTCAGCACATTGTTTCTATTTTTGTTGATACATACTACTTATATGTACTTATTGGATACATGTAACATTTTAATACATGCATATAATATTTAATGATCGAACTAGAGTAATCAGATTATCTATCATCTAAAGCATCGTTATTTATGTTGGCAACATTCCAAATCTTCTTTATATGACTATTTTGAAATATGAAATGTATTATTAACTATAGTGATCCTAATAATGATCCTACTCTTCTATTGGACAGTAGAACTTATTTCTTCTAGCTAACTATATCTAGGTATCTATTAAGCAACCTCTCTTCATCTCCCTCTCCCTCCTACCTGTCTTAACAACTGGTAACCATCATTCTATTCTCTACATCCATGTGATCAACTTTTTTACTTTGACAGAATAAGAACATGGTATCACTATCTTTTTATGCCTGGCTAATTTCATTTAATATAATCTCTTCCAGGATCATCCATGTTGCTGCAAATAACAGAATTTCATTTTTTAATGCCTGAATAGTACTTCATTGTGTAAACATACCACTTTTTCTTCATTCATTCATTCATTCATTCATGAATGCTTAGGTTGATTCCATATCTTGGCTATTATGAATAGTGCTGCAATAAACATGAGAGTTCAGATATTTTTCAACATACTGGTCTTATTTTATTTTTTGATATATACCTAGCAGTGAGATTGCTGGATCATATGATATTTATATTTTTAGTTCTTTGAGTAACTTACATACTGTTTTCCATAATGGTTGTACTACAGTGAAAACTACAGAACACTGATGAAAGAAATAAAAGAATGCAAAAGAAAGTAGAAGGTCATCTCATGTTTATGGATTGGAAGAATTGATATTGTTAATATCTTTATACTATCCAAAGCAATACCCAGGTTCAATATAGTTGCTATTAAAATGCAAATGACATTTTTCACAGAAATAGATCCTAAAATTTGTATATAACCACAAAAGACCCCAATTAACCAAAGTATCACACTACCTGTCTCAAAAATATACTACAAAAGTACAATAATCAAAACAATGTGGTACTGGCATAAAAGCAGACACACATATCATTGAAACAGAATGGAGAACTGAAGTAAATCCACATAATAACAGCCAGCTGATTTTCAAAAAAGATGCCAAGAACATACATTGAGGAAAGACAATTTCTTCATTAGATGGTGCTAAGAAAAGGAGATTTTATATGTGGAAGAATAAAACTAGATACCACATACAAAAATCAAGACCAGAGGAACCCACCTCTTGCATCAGCATGACCTGGGTGTGACACGTGGAGTCAAAAGAGATTATTTTGGAATCTTGAGATGCGATGACTGCCCTGTTGGATTTTGGACTTGCATGGGGCCTATAGCCCCTTCCTTTTGGCCAATTTCTTGCATTTGGAATGGGTGTAATTACTTAATGCCTGTACCTGCATTGTATCTGCAAAGTAACTAATTGGTTTTTTATTTTACAGGCTCATAGGTGGAAGGGACTTGCCTTGTCTCAGATGTGACTTTGGACTGTGAACTATTGAGTTAATGCTGAAATGAATTAAGACTTTGGAGGACTGTTGGGAAGGCATTATTAGTTTTGAAATGTGAGGACATAATATTTGGGAGGGTCCAGGGGTGAAATGATATGGTTTGGCTATGTCCCCACCCAAATCGCATCTTGAATTGTGGCTGCCATAATCCCCATGTGTCATGGAAGGGACTCAGTGGCAGGTAGTTGAATCAGTGGGGCAGGTTTTCCTGTGCTGTTCTCATGAGAGTGAATGCAGCTCATGAGATCTGAAGGCTGTAAAAAGTGCAGTTCCCCTACACATGTTCTCTTGCCCATCACCACGTAACACATGCCTTTGCTCCTTCTTTGCTGTCATGATTGTGAGGCCTCCCCAGCCATGTGGAACTGTGAATCCAGTAAATCTCTTTTTTTAAAAAAACATAAATTGCCTGGTCTTGGGTATGTCTTTATTAGCAGCATGAGAATGGACTAATACTCTTATATACTTTTTCCTAGCTCAAAAACTAATAAAATCTAAGCTAAAAATAAATGTAACACTGTTATGTACTTTAGTAATTCACAAATGAGGGCTTACCTGCCTTTCAGAAATATTTATGTTTTACCTGCATAATACATTTACTTCAGTCATTTGTTATAAAAATGTGCTTATTTTTACATTTGGAGTAATACATAAGTAGCCAACCACAATGATTGCTTTCTGTCAATAAACTTTTAACATTGGTTTGTAATCTTCCACATTCTTGTCTTTGCATTTTGAAATTGACACAAACGTGCATACTTATATTTTATAGAGATTTGTTCAAATAATACAAATTTGTTATTTTATATTTTTCTTAATATGGAATGCATAATGGACATTTTCCCAATTAAAAATTACACTTTTACATTATTCTAGATTGGTATGGTATTTTATATTAATTTAGATTTGTTTTTACTTAATCTATCTTCTTTGACAAGACTATCAGGTATTTTTCAACAGTACTACTCTCAACCTTATAGAAAAATGGCTGAATATATACATTTGAAATGGAGAATATTTTCACAAAAAAATATATCTTTAATACCAAGAGAATTAACCTGTCTTGATGGCATTTTATATTAGGGCCAACTTCTTAATGGCATTTTGTTTCAAGGTAAACGTATTTGCTCATCCCTTTCCTAAATCATACCAAGGACATCAAAATAAGGCAATTTCTTGTAAGACAAACATAAAATTAATATGATGCACTGCCTTTGTTTAGCAATTAAAAGCCATGATTATTTTCTGCACGTTTTCTGACTACAGTATAAGAATCCCTGGAAGATGCAATATGGATGCAAAAATTCAAGGTCTCAAGAAATATACTTATCATTAAAAGTCTAACTTTAAAAAAATTTTGTCAGTTGGCTGTATGATCAGCTATCCACAGGTAAACTAAACATTCAGTTCTGACAGAGGCACAATAACAATCCCAAGGCAGTTAAATCCCAAGAACGTTTCTTAAACAAAGCATTTATAGACCTAGTGTCAATTATTATTCAATGTAGAATCATGAGTGAAAATACTGACATGCTAAGAATTAGAATAATTTCTAAAAATAGAGCTTTAATTTGTGTACACAAATTAATTGACTTCAAGTCTACATAGTAGACTACAAATTGACTTCAACTCTACACAGTTGTTAGAGAGTTACTTGGTTTTCCAGCTTACTTTGCAGATAAGAGTAGTTATATGAGTCAATTTTAACCAATGGTATATATGCAGATGACATCTGGAGGGCTGGTTGGAAAAGTCTTGCTTTCTGTTAAAGTATCAAGCATGAAAGAAAGTTGCTTAACTTGCCCCTTGTATCCCTTCTCCCTGACTCAATAATGGACATGGCATCTACAACACTACCTTCTTCGAATGATCATGAGGCATTTAGCACAAAAACAAATAACCTGTACTATAGGGATTATGACACAGTTCCTGGGTTGAAATCGCAACTGAGTCATTACACAAAACCTAAAATTGCCTATACCTTGTTGTCTTGTTACGTAATTTAAAATGGCCTCATATTTGCAACCAGTTTTAGTTTGTTACTTTCTCCTGAATGCAATCCTAACTAGTATATTTTTATAGTTGTATAATTTTTATAGCTGTATAATTTTTGCTGTATACATTCCAGTGTAAGAAATGTTACCTTGCTTTAATTGTTCTAATCTCATTTAATTGTTCTTTAATATCTTGTCTTTTGGGGGTGAGAAATATTTATTTCACTCAATCATGGTCAAGGCTAGGGAACTGTTTCCTCTTCGCTGTAATTTTACAATTGCTCCATGGAGATTTACACTGACCAGAAAATTGGGGTAAAACACTTCCCCATGCCCACACTTACTTCCCCTTATGATCTATTCAATACATGGAACCAAGACCTGTGCTCATTAAAAACTTCCGGCTTAGTTGGCTACTATCTTGTTTCTACTATCATTCACTTAGACAGACCTAGTTGTCCAGTTTCAAATCAAAATCCTATGTGTTATTTTTCACATTCAGTCATAGGCAATTGCAAAGGTTTTGCCTTGACAAGACTCACAAGGGGATACCACACTGCCCACACTAGACTTGGTACACAGCCAGTGAATTGCACTCTCTGGAAAAAGTTGCAGCCAAGGACTCAGAATCCTTAGTTGTCCATGTTCTTACATATATCTGAATTCTGAATCCAAGTGCCTCCAATTTGTGGCTTCTTTATCAGGGTCTTTTGCAAAGGCCTATCTCAGGCTCCTCTGTCCAGATCACTTATCAGGGGTTTTTAAATATATATTTCTCTACTCTGTTCTTAGTTGTCCCATCTGTCTTCCCTCATCCCTTGGGGCTATAAAATTGCAGAAACTTATTGTTCCCAGATTTCTCTGCAGTGAGACAAACCCCATATCTGCAGGAATCTCCCTGACCATCAGCTAGGGCAATTTCGGGGGTTAATATGGAACATTGTCAGAACCAGCACTTTCTCCTGTGTAGCCTCTTATTCGTACTACTGCAGTAAATGATTATAAAGGTTTGACCATTACATTCATTTGACTTGTCATAATTCACTAACTGGACATCTGGCAACTGATATCTCCCCAGCTCAGCTCGGCTCTTGATAAGACCCATAGGAGACACATAAGTCACACAACTTGTTGGAAGTAGGACTGGCCATAGGGACTTTTTTGGGAAAATATCTAATAAACCTGTCTTTGAGGGTATATAGCTTTTTTCAGTTATGTCTTTTTTGTGTTTCCATATTTTGAAACATTGCTCTTCTAAAATTTGAATATTTTTCAAAATATTGTTGGGATTTTACTGTTGTCCCCTCAAATCCAGAGATGCCACAATTCTTAGGACATGAAATATATCTGACTTTGAGGGGGAAGATAACAGATGCCTCTCATTTTTTTTTTTTTTTTTTGCAATGGAGTCTTGCTCTGTCACCCAGGCTGGAGTGCAGTGGTGTGATCTCTGTTCACTGCAACCTTTGCCTCCTGGGTTCAAGCAATTCTCCTGCCTCAGCCTCCCAAGTAGCTGGGATTAAAGGCATGTGCCACTACACCTGGCTGATTTTTGTGTATTTAGTAGACACAGGTTTCATTATGTTGGCCAGGCTGGTCTCCAACTCCTGACCTCAGGTGATCCACTCACCTCTGCCTCCCAGAGTGCTGGGAATACAGGCAAGAGCCACTGCACCAGGCCCCGCCTCTCATTCTTTAGTGTTTAGGGTACAGTTGCAAGAATAAAAGAGAAATTAGCTTCCATTAAACCATCCTGTCAAATTTGTAATAGTACAACCTATTTTCCATGCTTCAGTACTGCTCTTGGTTCTTTTATTTCTCCTGTATCTTAAGCCAGCTACTGTCTTTCTTGAGTCTCACCCTGTGGCCTTGCCTCTGCTTCCTATGTGCTTAATATTTATGACAGCAGGTTTTTGACAACATTCTTTCCATTCTCTCTTATGATCCTTTCCTTTACAGTCCTTTCTTTTTCTTTTTTTTTTCTGAGAAAGAAAACTCAGACTCTTGGCCAAACTACTCTGTTACATAGCATAAGAAAACAAAAATGACAGTATGACAGGGAAATGAAGCAAACACATGCTCATATATACACATGCACGCACACACAAACACACATGCACCATCAGAAGAGTGGATACTGCTCTGTTGCTAATGATGTCGTGCTTTATTCTTCTTGAAACTGTCTTTTTGTATTCTATGAATTTGCCATGCATCTGATGAATGTCTGTATCTAAGAGAGAGAGAAAGATAGAGAGGACATTCATGTCCTATTCTCTTCTCACATGGTTGTTTTTCTCTGTTGAGAAGTTACAGATCCTTGTGGAAAATGTAAACTTTTCCTCCTTAGAAGAAAAACTGGGTTTTGAAAGGAATAACATTATAAAATTTTATGTCCTGTGGACAAACGTAATTGGCTACTGTAGGTCTAAAGCAAGAAAGGTAGAAGGGAAGATAATACAGCATATATTATGGGAATCTATATTTCTCTCTAAGATTATAAGAATATTATGATTTATTCTATTTCTTTATATTTCCTAAGTTTGAAATGGAGAATAAAGTCAGTCCCTTAAATATTAGTTCTCAAATTTTAATATTTTAAAGAAGGAAAACATGTTTGCTTTGCTCCTTCAATAAACTCATAAAAATTAAATAATTTTGTTATCTTAAAATAGCTTATAGATGCATCAGAGTTATTAGGATCTGAACAATAGTATAATACCAATCAAAAATAAACTATATCTTCAGTCCTACTTGCCTTTCTTTATGAATATGTAAATGAGGTATTATCAAATCACTCTTTTCAATTATTTTAGGCAGATCAGAATTCTGCTGTCAGTTGCTCAAACTTTTGACATTTTCAGGTTGTGATTTTTTACTTGTAAGCTCAGAATTCCAGCTGATCTTCAAAAAAGCAACTTCCTATTAAAAAGTCCCTAAATTTTTATTCACTAAAATAATTATCAAACAAATAAACTAAAATAATGATGATGATGATGATTATCATTGTTATTATTTTGATAGAGGGAAGTCGTTGGAGGGCTTTCTGACTCTTTGGAGATGTAGGAACAATGCTACTAAAAATAGAACGTTTGCTGATTAGAAAAATATCTATGGAAATCAGATTTGCAAGATAACAAAACACATTGTATCACTATTATTCAGTAATCTTTTGATTACATGTGATACCAGTTCAAACTGAATTAAGTCACAAGAAGAACTCATTGGTCCACAAAGTGGGAAGGCTAACTAGCAGTGCTAATTTAAGGTAAAGGTGATTCCCAGGGTTCAAATATGCTGCTTGCAATCTGTCATTTTCTGCCTTTCTTGTTTCTGATTCTTTTGCTAGACATACTCTTTTCATCATCATAAATGTGGCTCCCTAAGCTTCAGTGTAATTAAGCACCTGTTTTTTTATGATCTTACATGCAGGGAAAACCTTTTTCTCAGCTTCCATATCAATATCTTCACCTATCTCTCTTTCAATCACTCTGACAAAAGAATAAGTCACATCACAACAAATCAAAACAATCAATCAAATAATCAATCATAATTCCGACTGGCTCAGCTTGAAGCAGGGTGGTCATTCTTAAACCAGTTACACGTGTAAGTGGAAGGAGTATTCTTTTTTTTTTTTTTTTTTTGAGACGGATCTCAGCTCACTGCAAGCTCCGCCTCCCGGGTTCCCGCCATTCTCCTGCCTCAGCCTCCGGAGTAGCTGGGACTACAGGCGCCCGCCACCACGTCCGGCTAGTTTTTTGTATTTTTTAGTAGAGACGGGGTTTCACCGTGTTAGCCAGGATGCTCTCGATCTCCTGACCTCGTGATCCGCCCGTCTCGGCCTCCCAAAGTGCTGGGATTACAGGCTTGAGCCACCGCGCCCGGCCGAGTATTCTAATTAAAAAGTCGGTCAATGTGTGTTGCAGCGATTATTATTTCTAAACAAATGACTCAAAAGCCTAGTCTTAAAAACAATAAAAAAAACATTTTGCTGGTGGATTTTGTATATCGGGAATTCACATCAGTCTCAGTGGGGGAGCTTTGTTTGCTTCACTTAGTGCCTGCCACGGGGGCCTCAGAAGCTGTAGCCTGGAATTGTCTAAATTCTTGCCCACTTGCATATCTGGGGGTTGATGCTAGATGGTTTTGAGGAGCATAGGTATAGGATAGAGAAGAATCCTCAGGAATCTGTTTCTTGCTCTAGATGTTCTCTTCTCCTGATCTCCCAGTACGAAAGCTTTAGGGTAGCCATAATTTTACATGTCAGCTGAGAGCTGTAGGGAGAGAGTCAGATGGAAGTTGTATTGTCTTCTTCTGACTTATCAGAGAAAGTCAAAACTCTGGCACTTCTGACACATTCTATGCATTAGAATTGAGTCAGTAAGCTAGTCCATGTTTCAAGGACTGTTTGAGAGGAGCTTTAAAGTATTCTAGGATGTATTTAAAACAATTTCAATGTGACTAACTTTGGGAAGGATAGATGACATACCTTGATAAAAATTCTCACCAGGGAGGAGGATAGGTAACAAAAAAAGTTGTGTGGAAGAGTGTGTTTGTTACCAGAAGATGAGAAAAGAATATATAGCTAGAAACTACAATATATTTTAGCTTCAGAGGTGTGATATACCATAGACATTACCTTATTAATGATAATTTGATTTCACAGTTCTAACAAAATTTCTAATTATTTACATTAACTCTGTATTATCCCTAAGGCTTTCCAATTGTTATACATTTTACCAGGCTTGGCGTTTAGGAGTATTAATTTTTATTTTTCTCTCAATTTATAAGATTATGTCTGTATACAATATTTTAAAGGAAAGCAAACACATTCATATTTTTTGAAACTTACTTTGAGTATTTTTTATTTAAAAATATGACTGCACAGAAAATTATCTTGTCACGGCTTTTATTTTTTAACATTAAATTACTGATGCTGTTTTACTTTTTATATTTTTCTTCCATCCTTTTCAGTTTTAACAGAAAAGGTGAGGGTGATTAGTTTGTTTATTTTTTACTATCTGTATAAAGTTGATCTTCATTTTTTACTTTGCTTTTGACATTTTATGAGATGAAATTTCTCCTACAACCCCATTTGTTTACATGTAGGTGTTTTAAGAATGATGTTGTATGAACCATAGTGAACTCCCTTATTATACATGCAGTAAATATATAATTATGACTACCCCTACTGCCCTATTTGTTTTGTTCTATAAGTAATCACCAATAATCTGCATTTTAAATTACCAGTTTGCAGTTTCCATAACTACAGTACACTACATCTTTTCTCTTTTAATTTTCATCTGTGTCCTGTGTATTCTGGGAAAGCATTTCAAATTTTTCCCTATATTATCTAGTCAATAACTTATTTTGTTCTTCTGAGAATCCAGTACTATTTCCCAAACATTTTTCAGATCAATGCCATAAATCATTTTCAGAATTAATATTATTCTTTGAGTTTTTATACATCATTCAATATATTTGATTCTGCATTAGATTTCCATAAGTTGCAAGTTGTCAGTATGTTTATTTTTTCTTTTAATATCATTTGAATTGCAATCTTTTCAAGATTGTTTATCAACAGATGGAGTAAGTTAACTATATCTCTATCCTTATGACAGTGCCACCCTGTCTTGAATAATGTAATTTGTAGTGAGCTTTGAAATTAAGAAACATACATCTTCCAACTTTTTTTTTCAAGATTATTACAGTTATTCTGGGTGTCTTAAATTTCCATATGAGTGTTAAAGCAAGCTTGTAAATATCTGCCAAAAAAAAAGTATAATTTAAAGAGAATGCATTGAATTTGCAAGTCAATCTGAAGTGGTCTGTTGACATTTAGCAATGTTAAGTCATCTGATTCACCTATATGAGATGCTTTTTATTCATTTAGATCTTCCTCCATTATTTTCAAAGCGTTTTAGTTTTCAATGTACAAGTTTTGCACTTGCTTTGATAAATTTATTTTTAACATTTTATTCTTTGTGATGCTCTGGCAAACAGAATTGTTTTCTTAATTTCCTTTTTTGATTGTTCATAGCTACAATTAGAAATACAATTGATAGATTATATTTATTTTGTATCCCGAAACCTTGCTAAACTTCAGAATTTGGTAAGTTTTTAGACATTATTGCCAGGTGAGATATCAGAGCCCCAGCATCAAAAAGTGTTCCACTCACGGGTCATATGGTAGTAAGAAGAATTTGCTGACAACAGCATAGCTTTGAAAAGGAAATTTTTATTAGATAGAAATATCGCTGCCAAATTTTATAGCAGGGTGCCTCAGCAAGAGAGAATTGAGTCCACAGTGGATTTTTCCTTAGGGATATTTACAGACCTTAAAGTGGGATTTTAAGGGTAATTTGAACCACATGAGCCACATTGGTCATTTTGGTGCCTTAGTGTCAGCAAGGATTGTGCAATGAATTTTGATATACATGCATTCCAGAGATGTATAGAGATTCTAGTTACTTATAAATTTGGGGAAAAGACCCTGGAAGCAGATGCCTGCTTTAGATTATAGGAAAAGCTCATTACTTCTGAATTCCTCAGATACGGAGTTTTGCCTCTGGATAGTCTGCTTGATGTCCACCAAGCGATCTTTGCTGTCAATTATTGTTTTTTGCTCTTTGTTCCTTTCCTCTTCTGGAATTTCCATTATGCAAAAATTGGTATTCTTGATGTGGTAACATTGTTCTTGAGACTAGGTTAATTGTTTTTATTCTTTTTTTATTCCTCTTTCTCTACCTGGATGATCATATCTAACCTATCCTTAAGTTTTCTTATTTTTTTGTCTTTAAGGACAATTCAGCTGTTCTGTCCTGCTAGTGAATATCTCATTCCAATTACTGTAATTTTTGACTCTATAGTTTTTAATTTTGTTTATAATTTCTCTCTCTTTACTAACATTCTCTATTTTACAAAACACAATTCTCATTTTTTTAGTTCATGAGAAATAACTTATTACGTGCAACATATTTATAAAAGCTGAAATAAAGTCTTTTAAAAGGAAATGCAAAACGTGAGTTTCCACAAGGGCAGTTTCTTTATTCTTTTTTTGTTTGTATGTACCACACTTTTCTGATTCTCTGAATATCTCAATTTTTTTTTCTAAAAACTTAACATTTAAAATAATATAATGTGACTATCATGAAAGTTAAGATTTTTCTCCCTCTACAGATTTTGCTACATTTTTATTTTTTATTTTTTATGTTTGTGGGTACATAGTAGGCATATATACTTATGGGGTGTATGGGATATTTTGATACAGGCATATGATGTGTAATAATCATATCGGGGTAAATCAGGTATTCATCACCTCAAGCATTTATCCTTTGTGTTACAAATAATTCAACTATACACTTTTAGTTATTTTAAAATGTACAATTAAATTGCTATTGACTATAGTCACCCTGTTATATTCTCAAATACTGGATAGTATTCATTCTTTCTAACTTTTTTTTTTTTTTTGGTACCCATTGACGATTTTCACTTCCCTTCCAACCCCCCACTACCCTTCCCAGCCCCTAGAAAACATCATTTTACTCTCTATCTCTGTTAGTTCAATTGTTTTAATTGCTAGCTCCCATAAATAAGTGAGAACATTAAAAGTTTGTTTTTCTGTCCTGGGCTTATTTCACTTAACATAATGACCTCCAGTTCTATCCATTTTGTTTCAAATGGTAGACTCTCTTTTTTTCATGACTAAATATTACTTCATTGTGTGTATGTACCACATTTTCTTTACACATTCACCTGTTGATGGACACTTAGATTTTTCCAAATCTTGGCTATTGTGAATGGTGCTGCAATAAATATGAGAGTGTATCTCTTCGATATGCTGATCTAGCAGTGGGATTGCTGAATCATACAGTAGCTCTATTTTTAGTTTTTTGAGGAACTTCCAAATTATTCTCTAGAGTGTTTGTACTAACTTACTCTCCTACCATCAGGTATAAGGGTTCCCTTTTGTCCACATTCTTGTCAGCATTTGTTATTGTCTGATTGTTAGATAAAAGTCATTTTAAGTGGGGTTAGATATCTCAGTGTAGTTTTCATTTGCATTTCCCTGATGATCAAGGATGTTGAGCACCTTTTTATAGACCTATTTGCTATTTGTGTGTCTTTTTTGAGAAAAGTCTATTTTGATCTTTTGTCCACTTATTAATCATATTATTATATTTTTTTCTCATAGAATTGTTTGACTTCCTTATGTAGTCTGGTTATTAATTTCTTGTCAGATGGATAATTTGCAAGTATTTTCTCCCATTCTGGGGTTTTTGTGTTCATTTTGTTGATTGTTTCCTTTGCCATGCATAAGGTTTTTAACATAATGTGATCCCATGTATCCATTTTTGTTTTGGTTGCGTGTCCTTGATTGTGAGGTACAACTCAATAATTTTTTGCCCAGACCAATACCCTGGAGAGTTTCCCCAAAGTTTTCTTGTAGTAATTTCATAACTTGAGGTCTCAGATGAAGGTCTTTAGTCCATTTTGATTTGATTTTTGTATATGGCAATAGAGAGTGGTCAAGTTTCATTATTTTGCATATGGATATCCAGTTTTCCCACCACATTCATTGAAGAGACTATCCTTTCCCCAATGTAAGTTCCTGGCACCTTTTGTCAAAAATAAGTTTACTGTGTAGATGTATGAATTTGTTTCTGGGTTAGTCTCTTCAGTGTTTCATTGGTCTATGTGTCTGTTTTTATGTCAGCATCATACAATTTTGGTTACTATAGCTCTGTAGTATAATTTGAAGTCAGGTAATGTGATTTCTATACTTTTGTTACTTTTGCTGAGGATAACTTTAGCAATTTTGAATCTTTTATGGTTTCATATAAATTTTAGGGCAGTTTTTTATTGCTGTGAAGAATATCATTGGTATTTTGATAGGGAGTTCATTGAATCTTTAAATTGCTTTTGGTAGTATAGAGATATAAGCAATATTGATTCTTTCAACCTGTCAACATGGATTATCTTTCCATTTTTTTTGTGTCATCTTCAATTTCTTTTATCTATTTTTATAGTCTCATTGTAGAGGTATTTAACTTCTTTATAGTTTCATTGTAGAGGTATTTGACTTCTTTATCGTTTCATTGTAGAGGTACAATTTCATTGTAGAGACATTTAATTTTATTTGTAGCTATTGTAACTGGAATTACATTCTTGATTTCCTTTCCATATTGTTTGCTGTTGGCATGTAGAAATGCTACTGATTTCAGTATGTTAATTTTTCTTATCCTGCAACTTTACTGAATTTGTTCCTCAGTTCTAATCTTTATTTGATGATGTCTTTAGGGTTTTCCAAATATAAGATTACATCATCTGCAAATGAATAATTTGGATTCTTCCTTTCCAATTTATCTTTTATTTCTTTCTTTTGGCTAATTGCTCTAGCTAGGACTTCCAATACTATGTTGAATAACAGTGGTTTAAGTGAGTATTCTTGTCATGTTACCATTCTTAGAGGAAAGACTTTCAATTTTGCACATTCATTGTGATATTAGCAGAGGTCTGACATATATGATATATCATTTTGAGTTATGTTTCTTCTATAAGTTTTTCAAGGGTTTTCATCATGAAAAGATGTTGAATTTTATCAAATGCTTTGTCAGTGTCCTTTGAAATGATCATATGGATTTTGTCCCTTATTTTATTGATATGGTATATTACATTGGTTAATTTGCAGATGTTGAACCATCTTTGCAGGTCTGGAATGAATCACAGATGGTCATGGTGAATGATCCTTATAATGTACTGTTGAGTTCGATTTACTTGTATTTTGTTGAGGATTTTTGCATCAATACCCATCAAAGATATAAGTCTGTAGTTTTCTTTAATTGATGTGTCTGTCTGGTTTTGGCATTAGGGTAATACTGTTCTTATAAAATGAGTTGGGAAATATTTTCTCCTCCTTTATCTTTTGGAATCATTTAAATAGGATTGGTATCGATTCTGTCAAAATCTTTGGTAAAATTCAGCAATGAAGCCATTGGGTCCTGGGCTTTTCTTTGCTGGGATATTTTTATTATGGCTTCAATTTCATTACTTGTTACTGGTCTGCTCAGGTTTTTATTTCTTCATAGTTCATCTTTGTAAGTTGTAAGTGTCTAGAAGTTTATTCTAGATTTTTAAATTTACTAGCATATTGTAAATTGCTAGTTTAGATGCTCATGGTAGCATCTAATTATCTTCTTTGAATTTTTACAGATCCGTTGTGTCTCCTTTCTAATCTCTGCTTTTGTTTATTTAGGTTGTCTCTCTTCTTTTCTTAGTCTGGCTACAGATTTGTCAATTTCCTTTACATTTTCAAAAAACCAAGTTTTCATTTTGTTGATCTGTATTTTTTTCTTCATTTTGGTTTTATTCATTTTTGCTCTGATATTTATTATTTCTTTTCAACTGACCTTGGGTTTCATTTGCTCTTGCTGTTCAGGTTCTTTAAGATGTATTATTAGGTTGTTTATTTGCAGCTTTTCCTTTTTGTTCACATAGGCACACATTACTGTAAAATTATCTCTCAGTATTGTTTTTGGTATATCTCATGGGTTTTGGTATGTTATATTTCCATTATGATTTCTTTTAAAATTGTTTTCAGTTTCCCTCTTAATCTCTTCATTAGCCTACTGGTCATTTGAAAACATACGGTTTAATTTTTTTCTATAGTTTCCAGAGACTTCCTCTTGTTATTGATCTCTAGTTGTGTTCCATTGTGGTCAGAGAAGGTATTTATTATGGTTTTAATTTGGTTAAAAACTTCAGACTTGCCCTCTGGCCTAACATGTGGCCGTTCTTTGGTACCATATGTGCTAAGGAGAAAAATATACATTCCTCGGCCATTGAATAAAATGTTCTTCAACTATCTATTAGGTCCATTTGGTCTATGGTACAGATTAAGTTTAATGTTTCTTTGTTGATTTTCCATGTGGATGATCTGTTAAGTGCTGAAAGTGGGATGTTGAATTATCCAAGTCTTATTCTATTGCGGTCTCTCTCTTTAGCTCTAATAAAATTACTTTTTTTATCTGGGTGATCCAGTATTGATTGTATATATATTTATAATTTTTATATTCTCTTGCTGAATTGACCCCTTTATCATTACATAATAACTTTTTCATTTTTTTACAGTTTTATTTCTGTTGAAATCTATGTCATCTGATGTAATTATAGCTATTCTTATTCTTTTTTTTTTTTTGGTTTTCATTTGCATTGTATGTCTTTTTTAATGTCTTTATTTTCAGTCTATGTGTGCCTGTGTAAGTGATGTGTGCTTCTTGTAGGCAGGAGATCATTTAGTCTTTTTTTTTTTCATCCATTCAGCCACTTTGTCTTTTGATTGGAGACTTTAGTCCGTTTACATTCAATATTATTATCGATAGGTAAGAACTTACTCCTGCAATGGTGTCATTTGTTATCTGTTTTTTAGTAGTCTTCTCTTCCTTTTTTCCTTCCTTTCTGTTGTCCTTATAATGAAGGTGATTTTCTCTGGTGGGGTGTTTTAATTTCTTGCTTCTTATTTTTTGTGTATGCATTGTATATTTTAGATTTGAGATGACCATGAGTCTTGCAAAGAATCTCTTATAACCCATTATTTTAAACTGATACAAATTTAACACTGATTGTATAAACAAACAAGCCTAAAGAAAACTGTTAAAAACTCTACACTTTAATGTTGTCTCCTCACTTTTTAATGTTTTACTGTTTATATTTATATCTAATTGCATGGTTTATCTCTTAAAAATTATTGTAGGTATTATTTTTATCAGTTTATGTTTTCATCTTCATACTTAGGATATGTGTAGTTTACCCACCACAATTACAGTGTGTTTTTTGTAACCCTAATCCTGCCCCTAACCCTAACCCTAACCTGAAGCTCACAAGCTTACCAGTGAGTTGTACTTTCAGACAATTTCTTCTTGCTCGTTAATATCCTTTCTTTTTTCTCAGATTGAACAACTGCTTTGGTCATTTCCTGTAGGACAGGTATAGTGTTGATGAAATTCCTCAGATTTTGTTTGCCTGGGAAAGTCTTTATTTCTCCTTCATATTTGAAGCATATTTTCACCAGATATATTCTTCTTGGGTGAAAATTCTTTTCCTTAAGCACTTTAAATATGTTATGACATTCTCTCTTGGCCTGTAAGGTTTCCACTAGAATGTCTACTGCCAGATATATTGGAGCTCCATTGAATGTTGTTATTTTTCTTTTATCATGCTGCTGTTAGGATCCTTTGGGACTTTTATTATTAAATGCCTTTAGATAGACTTCTTTGGGTTAAATCTACTAGGAGTTCTGTAACCTTCTTACACTTGAATGTTAATATTTTTCTCCAGGTTTGGGAAGTTCTCTGTTATTATCACTGTGAATAAACTTTCTGCCCCATCTCTCTCTCTCTACTTCTTCGTTAAACCCTATAATACTTAGATTCATCCTTTAGAGGCTATTTTCTAAATCTTGTTGGCATGTTTCATTCTTTTTATTATTTTTATCACTGTGAGTAAACTTTCTGCCCCATCTCTCTCTTTCTACTTCCTCATTAAACGCTATAATATTTAGATTCATCCTTTAGAGGCTATTTTCTAAATCTCGTTGGCATGCTTCATTCTTTTTATTATTTTTTTCTATTATTTTCTCTGACTGTGTATTTCCAGATATCCTGTCTTCAAGCTCAGTAATTTCTTCTGCTTGATCAGTTCTGCTACGAAGAGACTCTGATGCATTCTTCAGTATGTCAATTGCATTTTTCAGCTCCAGAATTTATGCTTGATTCTTTTAAATTATTTTAATTTCTTTGTCAGATTAATCTGATAGGATTCTGAATTCATTCTCTGTGTTATCTAAAATTTCTTTGACTTTTCTCAAAATAGCTGTTTTGTATTATCTATCTGAAAGGTCACATATTTCTGTCTCTCCAGGATTGGTACCTAATGACCTAATGCCTTATTTTGTTCATTTGGTGAGGTCACATTTTCCTGCATGGCCTTGATTATTGTGGGTGTTCATCCGTGTCTGGGAATTGAAGAGTTAGTTATTTATTGTAGTCTTCACAGTGTGGGCTATTTGTAGCCATTCTTCCTAAGACGTCTTTCCAAGTCTTCAAAAGGACTTGAGTGTTCTCAGTTTTTCATCATTGCTGCCCCATCTGCGTTAGGGACCACTCCAAGCCCAGTAATGCTGTGATTCTTGCAGACTTGTATTCTTCCACCTTGGCGCTCTTGGAAAATATTCAGAAGAATTGTCTTGTTTACCAGGCAGAGACTATTGCTTTTTTCTCCTTACTTTCTCCCAAGCAAGTGGAGTTTCTCTCCTTCTTTGTTCTAAACTGCCTGGTGCTGGGAGAGAAGTGACACAAGCAACCCTGTGGCCACCACCACTGGGATTTTGCTGCGTCATACATGAAGTGAGCATAGCATTGAATTTTGCGCAAGGCCCGCTGTAATCGCTATCTTGCTACTACCTATGTTTACTGAGGAACCTAGGGCTCTACAGTCAGCAAGTTGCAAAGCCAGGCAGGCTTGTGAATTGCCTGAAGAGCAGCAATTTCTTGTGGGCTTCAGGGAGGTGCAGAGTTACTGTGTAGGAGCCAGATCTGGAGGTGAAAACTTAGAAATGTACTAGTGCCCTATTTTACTGTGGCTGTGCTAACACTGCAATCACAAAGCAAAGTCTTTCCCACTCTTGCCTCTCCATTTTCCAGGCAGAGGAGTCTCTCATCATGTCCACCACAACCGCGGGTCCATGGCAACTAGTGCCGGGATATGACCGATGTTCATTTAATGCCCAAGGACTCTTTAGTCAGCTCATGTTGAATGCTTCCAAGTCTGAGACGCAGCCTTCATAGCTATATACTCCCTTCTGGCCCACAGTAGGTCCAGAAATGCCTTCCAAGAGCTAAGGCCTGGAATCAGAAACCCCAAGAGCCCACTTGGTTCTCTTCCCCACTGGCTGGGCTGGTACCTAAGCTGGAAGATAAAGTCTCTTTCAGTCTTCCCTCTGCTTTTCTGAATCAGAACACATCTGTCTCCTTTGCCACCACAGCTGCGAATGTGCTAGGTCACACCTGAAGCCTGCACATCTTAGAATCTCAACCAAGACACCCGGCATGCGCCATCTGGTTACTGCTGCTGATTATTCAGGGCCCCAAAGACTCCTTAGTCAGCAGTTGATGAATCCTGCCAGGACTGGGTCCTTCCCTTCGAGACAGGGGATTTTCTTCCTGCCCAGGGTGTATCTAGAAATGTCATCTAGGAGCTAGGGCCTAAAATTGTGGCCTCACAACTCTGCCTCATGCTCTACCCTACTGTGGCTGAGCTGGTATCCAAGTTGTAAGTCAAAGTCCTCTTTCCTTTTCTCTCTCCTCTCCTCAAGTTGAAGAAAACCCCTTTTATACAGCTCTTTCACCTCCTTGGTTACATTCATTCCTAAATATATTATAACTTTCATAATTATTCTGAATAGCATTATTGTCTTAGGTGTTTTATTTCAGATGTTAATTGTTAAGTTTATAGAAATGCCATTAGTTTGTTTATTGATTTTTCATTCTGCATCTTAACTGAATTGCCCTATTAGTTTTTAACAGTTTTGTAGGCAAACATGGGGCTTTCTAAATATAAGTTTATATTATTTGTGAACAGGGACAATTTTACTTTTTTTCTAATTTCAATGCCTTTTGTTTCTTTATTTCCCCTAATTACTCTGGCTCAGATTTGAATACTAAATTGAATAGAAGTGATGCAAATAGGCATCTTTGTCTTTTTCCTGGTTTTGGAGAAAAACTGTCAACTTCAGAGAATTAAGTATAGTGTCAGCTATGAGCGTGTCATATATTGTGTTGACCTACATTCTTTCTATGTGTAATTTGTTGTGAGTTTTCATCATGAAAGAATATTGGATTTTGTAAAAATGCTCTTTCTGCATATATAATATGATTATATGGTATCATAGTAATAGTTATACCAATTTCTAAAATTTTGAGATGAATTTGAGAAGGTTTGATACTGTGATTTGGGTATAGTTTGTTCTCAGCAAGTCTCATGTTAAAATTTGATTCCTAGTTTGATGGTATTGGGAGGTGGGACTTAGTGGGGATTGTTTGGGCCATGGAGGCAAATTCCTCATCAATGGCCTGGTGCTGTTTTCACAATAGTGTGTGACTTCTTGCTTTCACGAGACTGGATTGGTTCTTGGGAGAATAAATTGTTTCCTCTGAGAGAGTGAAATGTTTTAAAGCCAGATGTCCCATGGGTTTTCCGTCTCTTCACAAATTCTTTCCCATTGACCTTCTACACTGCATTTGGATTCAGCACAAGAGCCTTTGCCAGAAGCAAGAAGATCCCTGTGCCATGCTTTTTTACAACTCTGAGAACAAAGAGCTAAATAAACCTCTATTCATTATAAAGTCCTCCGCCTTGGGTGTTCTGATATAACAATACAAAATAGACTAAGAATATTGGTACTGATTCTTCTTTAAATATTTGGTAGAATTCAGCACCGAAGGTACCTGATCCTGGGCTTTTCTTTGATGAGAGACTTTGTATTACTGATTCAATTTCCTTCCTCATTATTGGTAGATTTTCTATTTTTTTTTAAATTTTAAATCTAGGGGGTACATATGCTTATTTGTTACATGAGCATTAGATGAATAATGGTGGGGGTTTGGCCTCTAGTGTGCTCATCACCCAAGTATTGGACATTATACCTAGTAGTTAATTTTTTGACCCTCACCCACTTCCAACTCTTCTCCCTTTAGAGTATCCAGAGTCTAATTTTTTCATCTTTATGTTCATATGTACCCTTTGCTCTCACTTCTAAGTGAGAGCATGTGATATTTGATTTTCTACTTCTGTCTTAGTTCACCTAGGATAATGGCCTCCAGCTTCATCAACATTGCTGCAAAAAATATGATTTTATTCTTTTTGATCACTGTATAGCATTCCATGGTGTACCATATTTTCTTTATCAAATGAACTGTTGGTTAACACTTAGATCGTTTCCATGACTTTGCTATTGTAAATAGTGCTACAATAAACAAACAAGTTCAGGAGTCTTCTTAATAGAATGATCTTCTTTTCTCTCTAGGTGGACATACCGTAGTGGGATTGATGGGTCAAAAGATAGCTCTGGTGCAGCAAACCGCCATGTCCCATGATATATGCCTATGTAACAAACCTGCATATTCTAAACATGTATCCCCACCTCTTTTTTAAAGAAGAAATAAATAAATAAATGAAAAAGAGAAAGAAAATTCTATTTTTAATTCGCTAAGATATTTACATAATGTTTTCCATCACGGTTGAACTAATTTGTATTCACAACAGCGTATGAACATTCCTGTTTTTCTACATGCACGTGAACATCCATTGTTTTTTGACTTTTGAATAAAAGTCATTCTGTTGGGTATATCTTGATGTCTGTGTGGTTTCAATTTGAATTTATCTAATAATTAGTCATGTTGAAAGTTTTTTATGTGTTTCTTGTATTTCTTCTTTGGGGAAATATCTGTTCCTTTCCTTTGTCCACTTTTTAATGAGACTGTTCATTTCTTGTTGAGTTGTTTGAGTTCTTTGCAGATTCTGGAAATGATAATGATTTTTTTTTCTCAGAGGCATAATATGTAAATTATTTTATGTTGTCCATGAACTTTAGAATATTTTTTAATTCTGTAAAAATAGTGTTTGTAATTTAATATGAATGACATTAAATACATAGATTGCTTTGGACACAGTGGGCATTTTAACAATATTGATTCTTCCAATTAATGATCATAAAATGTATTTCCATTTATTTGTGTCATCTACAATTTCTTTCATCTGTGTTTTATAATTCTTGTAGTTACCTTTCACCTCATTGGTAAAATGTATTCCTAGTTTTTTTTTTTTTTTTTTCCTGTGGCTATTGTAAATAAAATTGAATTCTTAATTTTATTCTGGCTTGAATGTTATCAGGGTTTAGACATGCCACTATTTTTTCTACACTGATTCAGAATTCAGAGACTTTAGTAAAGTTGATAATCAGGTTTAAGAGTCTTCTAGAGGAGTCTTTAAGGTTTTCATGGTATGTCATCAGCAAACAGAGATAATTTGACTTTCATTTTTTTTCAGTTCAAATGTCTTTTATATATTTTTCTTGCCTGAGAGCTCTGGCTAGAACTTCTAGTACTGTGTTGATTTGTAGTGGTGAGAGCGGACATCTTTATCTTTTTTTCCAGTTCTTAGAGAAAATGGTGTCCACTTTTCCCCATTCAGTATGATGTTGGCTGTGGGCTTGTCATATATGTTTCCTACTATTTTAAGATACATTTTAACTATGACAACTTTGTTGAGGGTTCTTATCATAAAAGGGATGTTGGATATTATGTAATGCTTTTTCTGCATCTATTGAGATGACCATAGGTTTTCGTTCTTAATTCTGTTCAGGTGATGGATTATATCCATTGATTTGCATATGTTGAACCATCCTTGAATCCTTGGAATAGAGCCCACTTGATTATGGTCAATTGTCTTTGGGATGTGCTGTTTAATTTTATTTGCTTGTATTTTGTTGAATTTTTTTGCATCTATGTTTATAATAGATATTGATCTGTAGTTTCCTTTTTTGTTGTGTTCTTGGCTAATTTTGTATCAGAGTGATACTGGATTCATTGAATGAGTTAGGAAGGGATTCCTTCTCGATATTTTGAAATAGTTTCAGTAGGATTGGTAACAGCTTGTCTTTGCACATCTGTGCAAATTCTACTGTGAATTCATCTTATACTGGGATTTTTGGTTGGAAGATTTTTAGATTAATGATTTGATTTTATTTCTCATTATTGATATGTTTAGGGTTTCTTTTTCTCTAGGGTTTCTAGTTGGTCCTCATAGAGATATTAATGGTATTCTCTGACAATCTTCTGTTTCTCTGATATAAGCTGTGATGTCACTTTTATCATTTCTGACTGTACTTATTACAATCGTCTTTCCTTTTTTCTTAGTGTAACTGTCAGTCTGGAAGTTTTGTTTATCTTTTCAAAAAATCAACCTTTTATTACATTGACATTTTGTGTCATTTTTTGGTCTCAATCTCATTTGGTTTTGCTCTGATCTATATTTCCATCTGCTAGATTTGGGTTTGGTTTGCTTTTATTTTTCTAGTTCCTTGAGCCGTGATGTTAGATTGTTAATTTGAGACCTATCTTTTTGATGTAGGCATTTAATGCTATACATTTTCTTCCTAGCACTACTCTTGTTGTATCCTAGAGGTTTTGGTATCTTTGTCTCTATTTTCATTCATTTCAAATAATCTTTTTAATTTTTGTCTTGATTTTGTTGTTTAGCCAAAAGTCATTCAGGAGTTAGTTGTTTCTATGTACCTGTATAGTTTTAGGAGTTCCTCTTTGTATTGATTTCTAATTTTATTCCACTGTGGTACAAGAAGATACATGATATAATTTTTTTTGAATTTATTGAGACCTGCCATATGAACAGGCATATGGTTGATTTTGGAGGATATCCCCTGTGCAAATGAGAAAAATTTATATTCCATAGTTGTTAGGTAAAGTATCCTGTAGATGTATATTAGGTCTATTTGGTCTATAGTCCATTTTAATTCCAGAATTCCTTTGCTGATTTTCTGCTTTGATGATCTGCCTAGTGATATCAGTGGGGTATTGAAGTCCCCTATGGCTATCAATCTGTTTTCTTAGGTTTAGTCATTTCTCTTGTGAATTGGAGTGCCCCAGTATTGGGTTCATAGATATTGAGAATAGTTAAATTTTCTTGTTGCATTGAGTTCTTTGTTATTATATAAAGCCCTCTTTTTATTTGTGTGGTTGTTAGTTTAAAGTCCATTTTATATGATAGGAGAATGGCTATTCTTGCTCACTTTTGTTTTCTATTATTATTATTATTATTGTTGTTGTTGCCCTTTTACTTTGTGTCTGAATGTGACTTTAGCCAGTAGGTGAGTGTCTTGTAGAGAGCAAGTGGTTCGGTCTTTTTAATCCAATTTGTCACACTGTATCTTTTAAGTGGAGTATTTAGGCCATTTACATTAAAGGTTAAAATTTATCTGTGAGGTTTTATTCCTAACATAGTGTTGTTAGCTATTTGTTTTGGAGTTTTGGTTGTGTCATTGCTTATAGGATCTGTGAGCTTAGTACTTATGTATCCTTTTCTAATGGTAAGTATAACCCTTTTGTTTCCATGTTTGGAACTCTTTCATTTCTTGTAGAACCAGGGTAGTAGTGACAAATTCTCTCAGTCATTGCTTGTCTGGGGAAGGCTTTATTTCCCTTGGCTTATGAAGCTTAAATTGTCTGGATATAAAATTCTTGGCTGGCTTTTTTTTCTTTAAGGAGGCTAAAAGTGGGTCCCCAATATCTTTTGGCTTATAAAATTTTTGTTTAGAAGTCTGTTTTTAGTCTGTTTTCATTTGTAGGTGATTTGACCCTTTTCTTTAGCTGCCTTAAGAATTTTTCTTTAGCATTGACCTTGGGTAGTCTGGTGACTATATTCTTTGGTGATATTCATCTTAGAGTATCTCACAAGTATTCCCTGGATTTCTTGTATCTGGATGTGAACCTCTCTAACAAGATTAGGAAAATGTTCTTAAATTATTCCCTCAAATATGTTTTCCCGTTTTTTAAATCTTTCTCAAGAATGCCAATAATTCATAGGTTTGGTTAATTCTTTATTCCTTGAAGGTTTTGTTCATTAAAATTTTTTTTCTTTGTTTTTATTTGACCAGATTAGTGTGAAAAAACAACCTTCAAGTTCTGAAATTCTTTCTTCTATTTAGTTTAGTCTATTGATAAAGTTTTCAATTTTATTTTGAAATTCCTTAAGTGAATGTTTTATTTCCCAAAGTTCTGATTGATTTTTCTATGCATATTTATTTCTTCCTTTATTTCTTAAATTGTTTTGTGGTTTTTTTATATTGATTTTCAATCTTGTCTTTGATCTCATTGAGCTTCCTTTTAATCATAGTTTGAAATATTTATCTGTCATTTCTGAGTTTCCATTTTAGTTAGAGTACAACCCTAGAGAGTTGACATGATCCTTTGGTGTTGTCACAACATTCAGATTGTTCATGTTGCCAGAATTCTTATGCTAGCTCCTTCTCATCTGAAGAGGTTGCCACTTCTAATTTTTCAAATGATGTTCATGTGGGCAGGATTTTTTTTTCCTCCATTTCCAGAGAGTGTGACTGTAGAGTATGTGAGTTTGGATCTTTTTGCTCTGCCTTGATATTCCTATGCAATTCTGTTAGTCGGTTTTATTTTGGGCTATAGGGTTCAACCTATAGGCCAGCAGATGATGCTTATGGGTAAGAGCCAGTTGTGACACAAGCAGATGTGACACAAGAGAGCTACTCATAGTGCCAAGTTTACCATGAGGTCTTTGTTTACTATGTTTTACTAGGAGGTACTCTCTGTTTACTATGTTTACTATGAGGTACTCTCTGTTGTTTTAGGTGATGGACTGGACAATGGAGTGTCTAGTGCCCTGAGCTTCCTGTTCCATGGATGTGGGGGTACACTTCTGCGTGGAGCTGGGTCCCCTTGCTTGCCCATGAATACCTAAATGGTGACTGTAGGCGCCAACCTTGACAAGGGTGGTTGGGCTATGGGGAACTCCTGGTGAAATTTACTGATGTCTGTGTTCGAGGGGGCTGCACTGGCTTCATGTCTTAGATAGGCAGAAACGTGATGTCGTCCCTCTCAAACTCCTGTTCTGGCACTCATGACTGCCTGCTTCGATGCACACTGTAGTTGATTCCCAGACATCAATGTGGCTGAGAGTCATGGGAAATATCTACCTTGTGACTCTTTGTGAGAGTAGTTTTGAAGAAGAACCTCCTCACTCAACCCCATAAAGATAGCTGTATGGCTTCCCTATTCTCCGATATGGTAAGGCTGCCGCTTTGTGTGTGTGTATGGGCTTTACCTTTGGGCTTGTCAGTCTTGCCATTTCCCTTGTAAGTCCCCAAATTATCTCTATCTATTTCAATATCGCAGTAGATCCAAGTAACTTAACAAAGCTACTTTCTTCAATGTCCTAGTAAAATGTTCCAAATGCTTCATGACATAAATTGGGTCTCCTGATCATCTCTGAACTGATTTCTGTGGGTAGGAGAATGGGAGTTCTTAATGGAGTATATGGTGAGTCAATATCACAGAAACTTTCAAGTAGAAATGGGGGTTGGAGATGTTATTTCACAAATTAAAAGTTGGGTGCCTCAGTAAAAATTCTGAAGCATAAATGTTGGATCACAGAACAGCAAATATCAACTTTAGGATGAATACCCTTAATAGTATTATGCATTCCCTATAGAGTCGTTTTTCTCCACATGGAAGGCTTACTCAGCACGTGTGACTCTACTTCATCTCTGTTTCCTTCAACAGTTTAAAGGTTTTCTTAATGCCTTTTTGTTCTTGGCTTCTCCTGTGTCAACATTTTCTGTTCTAACAAGTTTTTTGTTTTCACACTTTGATACTGCTCATAGGGGGTTTAGATGCTGTTCTATAACACAAAGGCATACATGAAGAAGCAGTACATAAATTTTGCTGCCGAAATCTGTCTTCCAAAGACAGTCAGTATTGTAGTATTTATTATTCTCTTGCTCTATGGACAAATGAAAGCAAGTGAATGTAGTTTGAAGAAATCTGTTCAACTGTGCAATTATCAGGGTCAAGCTAAAGGATGTAGGCTGGCTGCTTCATCTGATTACATATTCATTTGTCCCCACAGGAAAAACAAAGAATCAATGATGTTGACAGTCTCTGGAGTGCACAGTCAACCCGATACGAAAGATCTCTCTGATGAAGGAATCAGACCAATTTCAGAGTCCCAAGATGTGCTGCACTTTTCTGTAGAAATACGACACAACTTTGGAAATATATTTAAAGTAGGAATGTATTCACATTATAAAACATATATCAAGCTCTGGACTTTTTATCTCCTAGCTGTAGGTGTTAGTTTGAACAAGAGCAAAAAGATAGACCCTATCTTTAAATATAAGAAGTTGTTTAGGGAAAAAATGCATAATTACAAAAATAACCATAATAAATCTATCTAAGACTGCTGAATGGCAAGGTTTAGAATTTTATTTAGGAAACTTGGAGTTTTTTTAATGATTAACCTAAAGTCTTTAACTTCAATTAATTATTTTACTTTGTTATGCAATGTATAATGTTAAAGGATTAAAAACAGGCTTTTTTTTTTTTTTTCTCTAACAAAGTAGGCATTTAATAAGCATTAGGGAAAAGAAGGTACAAAAAATAAAAGAGTATGTCTTGATACTGCACATTTTGTTGTATTGAGAATAAAAATTAAAATATTATGGAGGTACAGATTTTAATCCTCATGTTACAGTTTATAAAATTCAGATGGTAGACATAAACTTTCTGTGTCTTAAAAACAATATTGCCAGTGTGGTCAGGCAATCAGGAAACTTTCCAGAGAAGAAAGCATAAAAGACCAATACATACAGTTAGATGTTCTGAGTTCAAATAAAAGAAAGTCCCCAAGCAATTTCCATTAAATAGTATATATATGAATCATTGCATACAAGGTATTTAGAGACAGGACCAACAAATTTAGAAATTTCAGCCACCCAATGATGTCAACGGAAATCTGCTTTTCATCTTTCCTCTCTATCATCATGACTGCCTTTAATTTCCCTTACCCTTAGATGAGGTTAATGCCTGGCGGACAGTAGGGAAGGTACTACATGTTAATGCAGTCATAGCAGAAAATTTCACTCCACATTAAAAGCAACTTTTCCCAAATGACAAAGCTGATAAAGTTAGTTAGCATAAAGCCACAAGTAAAATTTACAGTACAGTTGCCCATATTACCAAAAACCCTTGAAAAGGCTCCCATTGCACCCTTACACAGTCATGCAAGCAAACGTAAGACTAAAGTATTTCAATGAGATTCTATCCTAAATACACTGATTCCTTGTGCACCTTGTAGAGATTTCTACAAGATTGAGATTTTTCCTCACTAAATGTGAATAATTAGCCTTTTCATCTAGTGTGACATGAGTAGCCACTGCTGTAGTCATTCTGAGAGTCTTATGTGTTTAGTTCTATTTAGATATTTTGTATTTCTTAATTATTTAAGCTAATTTTGTCTGTATTTTATCTAGGAGTAATTTTTAATGTTGAATTTGTGAGCAAAATTGTCCATATTGCTGAAAAATATTTTTAGTTATTATATATTTTTTGATTTTATTGAAAATTTGAAAGACTAAGCCAGTAGGTGAAAAAAACACATTCTGGCATTTTTATTCTTTACTTTACAAATGGCAATATAAGGCCATATATTTTCATGCATATATACCACAACATAGTACTAAACAAAAATTTTGCATGGATATGAACATTTTGATCTGCTGTATTTTCTTAAATTATTTTATAGAAAAAATGAACTATCTGATCATAGCACTGTAGGATATATAATTCTTGCTATTAATACAATTCATTCAGATAAAAAATAACAAATTACTTTTAATGAGTTTCCTAGACATAAATTTATTTCAGTCTACAAACTCATTAATATCTTTGTAGTATATCCAAATTAAATTAGCACTCTGATGTTGACAGAAGTGATCTTTCTTTGCAAAGTAACAAACAGAGCACATGAAACCATTTTCTAAGAGGCAAGTTTGATATCACTTTCAAATAAATTAATAATATCTGACAAATTTTCTACTTCATTTTATTTTTATTTTTATCTTTTCAAATGGGTAAACTCAAGCATCTCTATATGAAGATGTGCAGTAAAACCATGAAAAAGCAGTTTGAAATAACCAGTTGCAAAGAAAAAAATTCATGAATTTCTTATACAAAAAAATTGCAAATATTGCTGTATTATTGTTGACATAAAAATAAAAATTGTAAACTCTAGGATCAAGCTGCTTAGATTGAAATTCTGGATCAAACACTTTGTGATATGGGCAAGTAACTTTAAACCTTTATACCTTAGTTTTTTTATATTTAAAGTAAGCATAATTTTAGCATCTTCCAAATGAGTTATTATGGCAACTGAATGTTTTAATATAGGTTAAAAACTCATTAGGTTCATATTATTCAAATTACTAAATAAGGGAATAATTTCTGTACCTTCAACCTACTTGTTTTACATATATAAATATTATGCAATATATGCATATCTGTACATATTATTATATTTGTTAATTATACAATATACATTAATAACAGATATGCTATCCATCCATCTATCTATCTGTCCATTCACATACACACATACAATGTATGCACAAAGTAGAAAGTAGGACCTTCCAGAAGATGATAAGTATTACTATATTTTGCTGGTAATTTGTATTAGTATTTTAAAATTTTTTTTCTTTAAAATTTGTATTAATTGTTGCACTTACTCATGCCTACCTTTCTCTGCCTCTTTTTGCCTTTAGGTATATCTTATCATTCTCATAGACTCTTCTGCTATTGGCTTGATATTGCAGCATATTAGGTCTTAAGGCCAACTTTTTAACACATGAATTTAAACTGGCATACCTTCTGAGAATCACCATGCAAACACAGCAATTGCAGAGCACAGAAATGGTCTATTTGTGGTTAAAACTTCAAGAGGCTATTCTACAGCAAATAATCACAGTTAACTATTTTGAAATGCTGAGAACTTGGAGGTAAGCATTGATAACCTAATCAGATGGTTTTGTGATCTGTAATAATGTTCAATTTTAATGACATATCTGATCAGAAATTAAAATGTTATGTATAATCACCACTGGACATTGTATTTTAAGATGTATGAGATTCCTGTTGATTTCATGGTATTTGTTTTATTTTCCTTTTTAGCTTGCAAAGGGCCCCAGAACTTTATTCCTTCTAATTATCATCTGCTTTTGGTAGCTACTTCATGTCGAGAACTGTGTTAGCCTGTCATATTTTTTATAAGTCAAGCAAAAGACATGAGACTCCTGAGTCAAGGACAAAATCCTTTATTACTCATGTCACAGAAGCCAGCATGAGCTGCGCACTCCCATGTGTTCTCCTTGTCCCCAATTATTATCAAAATGATGTGCAAGAGGGCAATTGAAACACTCAGTGGTTTGTGTCACAGCTGAAGAAACTTAACATTTAAAGGAGGATGCTAGCAAATATTCTCCATTTTGCCCTGGAGGAGGGAGATATTGTCATTAATGTTCTAGACAGCAACCGTAACCACAACCACAACAATGCTGACCTATTCCCCAGAGGAACACACCATATATATTTTCTAAGGTTATTTTCCATTAAAATTCTTGAAAAGATAAAAAAAAAAGTTGTCAGTACTTCTGCTGAGATGACTTAAAGAAATATAATAAACCCATGGAGAATTATGTCCTAATTTTTAGGTTTCTTACATTCATTATTATATCAAGGAATGTTACTGGTCAGTGTAAATGGGATAAAATCTTGTATAACTTTGGGAACATATGCTCTGAATATAGAATATAATTAATAGAACATTTATCTCATAGATTTATTAAAAACCCCTGTGGATTAAAGATTTAATATGAACCATAAAGTCTAAATCTTTTACAAACATAAATAAGAATATCTTTTGATTCTAAGTTGTGATGTATTTACAAACAACATGCTAAAATTAAAGGACTGAAATTTAACTGAATTTATAAAATAGCATGTGTAAAAATCTTTTGAAAATCAGTTATAAACTTTTCACAATATTGATTCTACCCATTTATGAGCATGGAATGTGTTTCCATTTGTTCTTGTTGTCTATTATTTCTTTCAGCAGTGTTTTGTAGAGTTCCTTGTAGAGGTCTTTCAACTCCTTGGTTAGGTATATTCCTAAGTATTTTCTTTTCTTTTTTTTTTTTTT
>NW_012115699.1:4474808-4561303 GCF_000951035.1 Colobus angolensis palliatus | reverse complement strand
TGTTCTTGTTGTCTATTATTTCTTTCAGCAGTGTTTTGTAGAGTTCCTTGTAGAGGTCTTTCAACTCCTTGGTTAGGTATATTCCTAAGTATTTTTTTTTTTTTTTTTTTTTTTTTTGCAGCTATTGTAAAAGGAGTTGAGTTCTTAATTTGATTCTCTGCTTGGTCTCTGTTGATTGTGTAGAAAAGCTATTGACTTTTGTACATTAATCTTGTATCCAGAAACTTTACTGAATCCTTTTATCAGTTCTTGGGGCTTTGTGGAGGAGTCCTTAGGGCTTTCAAGGTAAACAATTATATCACCAGCAAATAGTAACAGTTTGACTTCCTCTTTACCGATTTGGATGCGCTTTCTTTCTCTTGTCTGATTGCTCTGGCTAGGACTTCCAGCACTAGGTGGAAGAGGAGTGGTGAGAGTGGGCATCCTTGTCTTGTTCCAGTTCTCAGAGGGAATACTTTAAACATTTTTTCATTCAGTATCATGTTGGCTGTGGGTTTGTTATAGATGGCTTTTATTACATTAAGGTATGTCCTTTGTATGCCGATTTTCTCCCAGCTATTTTGAAATACACAACAAAACACTGTTAACCATGGTCAGTCTGGTATGCAATAGAACCCCAGAACTTACTCATTTTATCTAATTGTCACCTTTTACCTATTGGCCAATCAGTTCCTATGACCCCATACCTTCTAACCTTTCCAGCTTCTGGTAGCCATTATTCTACTCTCGACTTCTATGTGATCAACGTTTTTAGATTCCACATATAAGTGAGATCATGTGGTATTTATCTTTCTGTGCCTGTCTTATTTCATGTGATATAATGTCATCCAGGTTCATTGATGTTGCTGCAAATGAGAGGGTTCATTATTTTATGACTGGATAGCATTCCCCTGCATATATATATGATCCCAGTAGTGGGATTTCTGGAGCATAGGTAGTTTTATTTTTAATTGTTGAGGAAACATTATACTGTTTTCCATAATGGCTGTAATAATTTATATTACATTCCCACTGAAACAGTGTAAGAGTTATCTTTTATTCATCATCAGCAGCATTCGATATATTTTGTCTTTTAGATAATAGCCTTTCTAAGCAGGGTGTGGTGATATCTAATTTTGGTTTTGATATGCATTTCCCTCATGATTAGTGGTGTTGAGCATTTTTTCATATGCCTAATGGCCATATATATATATATATATATATTTTGAGAAATGCCTATTCACATCTTTTGTCCATTTAAAAAAAAATCAGTTTTTTGTTGCTGTTGTTGTTTTTTTGCTATTGAGTTGTTTGGGTTTTTTGATACATAATCTCATTATTAATCCCTTGTCAGATGCATAGTTTACAAATATTTCCTCCAATTATGTAGGTTGCCTCTTCACTCTGTTGATTGTTTACTTTGCAGTACAAAATATTTTTACTTATACAGTCTCACTTGTCTGTTTTTGCTTTTGTTGCCTCTGCTTTGGGGGCCTTATCTGAAAAATTCTTGCCCAGACTAATGTCATGAAATATTTCCCCTATGTTTTCTTCTAATAGTTTCATAATTCCAGGTTTCACTTTTAACTTTTTAATTTATTTGAGTTGATTTTTGTTTAGTGTGTAGCTATTCCAGATTTCCAACCATTTATTGAAAAGGCTGTCTTTTCTTCATTGTGTGTTTTTGGCAACTTTGTCAAAAATCAATTTTAACACCTGAATTTATTTCTGTGTTCTAATTTCTGTGCCATTTGTCCATATTTCTATTTTTTATGGCAGCACAATTTTATTTTGGTTATTGTAGCTTGCCGTTTATTCTGAAGTCAGGTAGTGTGATGTGTCCAGCTTTGTTATTTTGCTCCAGGTTGCTTTGGCTATTTGAGGTATTGTTGCTCTATATGAAATTTGTGATGGTTTTTCAATTTCTATGAAGTATGTCATTAGTATTTTGATAAGGATTACATTGAATATGTAGATCACTTTGGGTAGGACAGACAATATTTATTCTTCCATTATATTATCACAAAATATCCTTCCATTTACTTGTCTCTTATTCAGTTTCTTTCACCAGTGTTTTCTAGTTTTCAGGGTAGAAGTTTTTCACCTCCTTGGTGAAATTTAATTCTATTTTATTTTTGGAAGCTATTGTAAATGGAATTGTTTTCTTGATTTCTTTTTTTTTCACATAATTTGCTGTTACTGAATAGAAATGCTACTGACTTTTGTAAGTTGATTTTGTATTTTACAACTTTACTAAATTTTATATTAGAGCTAACAAATTTTTAGTGGAGTTAGTTTTTTCTATATAAGACAATATATTGTCTGCAAACATGAACAATTTAACTTCTTCCTTCACCAACTTTGGTGGCTTTATTTGTTGCCTAATCGCTCTGGTTGTGACTTCCAATATTGTGTTGAACAGAAATGATGAAAGTAAATGTTCTTGTCTTGTTCCAGATCTTAGAGGAAAAACTTTTAACGTTTTCTCATGCAATATAATAATTAGCTGTGGACTTGTCATACATGGCCTTTAATGGGTTGAAGTATATTTCTTTAATATCTAATTGTTAAGAGTTTTTATCATGAAGGAATGTCATCAGATTCTTTTATTCATTTATTGAAATAATCATATGATTTTTGTCCTTTATTCTCTTGATATGATGCATGATGTTTATTTATTTTGTACGTTGAACCAACCTTGCATCCCTAAGATGAATCTCACTTCATTGTGATGAATGCTCTTTTTAATGTGCTGTGGAATTTTATTTGCTAGGATTTTTTTTTGGGAATGTTTGCATCTATGTTTATCAGGAATAATGCCAAGTTATTTTCTGTTTTTGTTGTGTTGTCTGATTCTGGAATCATGATAATGTTAATTTTGTAGAATGAGATTAGAAGTATTTTCTTCTCTTCAGTGCTTTAGGACAGCTTCAGTAAAATTGGTATTCTTTAAACATAGAGTTCATTGGCAAAATCATCGGGTCCTCAGCTTTTCTTTGATGGGAGACTTTATTATTGATTCAATCTTATTACTCATTATTGATGTGTTTATATTTTTAATTTATTCATGCTGTATTCTTCTTTGGTTGTATGTGTCCAGGAATTCATCCATTTTTTCCAGGTTACCCAATTTAGTGGCACATACTTGTTCCTAATAGTATCTTATGATCCTTGCATCTCTGTCATATCAGTTGTAATGGCTTTTTTTCATCTATGATTTATTTATTTGAATCTTTTTTTCTCATTTAGTGTGATCAAAGTTGTTGATTTCTTGTATCTTTTCAAAAAGTCAGTTCCTCATTTTGTTGATCTTTTGTATTATTTTTTGATCTCTATTTCATTTATTTTTTCATCTTTATTATTTCCTTCATTTTTTTTAAATTTTTGATATGGTTTTTCTTTATTTTTCTTGTTTCTTGAGGTACAATGTTAGGTTGTTTATTTCAGATCTTTGTTCTATTTTGGTGCAGGCTTTATTGCAATAAACTTCCCTCTTAGAATTGCTTTTGCTGTATCTCATAGGTTTTGGTATGTTGTATTTTTATTTACATTTGTCTCAAAAAATTTTTAATTTTCCTTTTAATTTCTTCTTTGGTTCTTTAACCGTTGTTGAATTTCCATGTATTTGTAAAATTTCTGAACTTTCTCCTGTCATTGATTTCTAGTTTTATACCATTGTGTTCAGAAAAGATACTTGATATAATTCTTATTCTCTTAAATTTGATAAGACTTGTTTTGTAGCCCAGCATGCAAGCTATCCTGAAGAATCTTCCTGGTGCAGTTGAAAAGAATGTATATTCTGCAGTTCTTGAATAGAATGTTCTGTAAATGTCTGTTAGGACTATTTGGTGTACAGTGCAGTTTGAATATGTTTCTTTGTTGATTTTTGGTTTTGATAATCTGTTCCTTAATGTATGAGTAAGGTTGAAGCTCCCTAAACATTACGGTATTACAGTTAATTTTTCCTTTTATATATATTAATATTTGCTTTATATATTTAGGTCTTCCAATGTTAGTCCTATATATTTAAGACCATTATATCTGCTTGCTAAATCATCCCGTTATCATTATGTAATGATACATAAAAAATCTCTTTTTATCCTTTTATTATGCAACGTTTGTTTTAACTGATGTGAGTATAGCTACGCTTGCTCATTTTTTGTTTCCACTGGCATGGGGAGTCTTTTTCTATCTCTTTATGTTCAGTGTATGTGTGCCCTTAATATTGATGCAGGTGTTTTGTTGGCAACATATAGTTGGTTCTTGTTTTTTTCTTTTTTTTTTCAATCCATTCAACTATCCTATGTCTTTTAATTGGAGAATTTAATCCATTTATATTAAAAGTGATTATTTATAGATAAAAACTTTTTACTGCCATTTTGTTAATTGTTTTCTAGCTGTTTTGTTAATCCCTTCTCTTTTTTTCTTTTTTTCTTTTTTTTTCTTTTGAGATGGAGTCTTGCTCTTTCACCAGGTTGGAGTGCAGTGCTGCAATCTCAGCTCACTGCAACCTCCACCTCCCGGGTTCAAGCAAATCTCCTGCCTCAGCCTCCTGAGTAGCTGGGACTACAGGCATGAGCCACCATGCTCAACTAATTTTTGTATTTTTAGTAGAGACAGGGTTTCACCATGTTGGCCAGGATGGTCTTGATCTGTTGACCTCGTGATCCATCCGCCTTGGTGTGAATGCTTTCTATCTTTTTTTCCTCTCTTGCTGCCTTTAATTGTAGCTAAATAATTTTTAATAGTTACATGTTTTGATTCCTTGCTTTGTGTATTTTGTGTATCTATTTTAAATTTTTGCTTTGTGCATACCATGAAATTTACAAAAAACATTTTATAGACATAGCAAAATTTTTTAAGCTATTAACAACTTAACTTTTATTACAATTAAAATAGACTTTAGTTTTTAATTATACCATCCCCATTTTGGATTTTTGATGTCCCAATTTACATATTTTTGTATTGTAGTTATCATTAAAATTGATGGTAATTATTATTTTAATAGTTTTGTTTTTTAACCTTCATACTACAGATGTAAGTAATTTATAAGACTTCATTATAGAACTAGAGTATATTAAATTTGTATATTTTATATATGAGTTGTACTTTCAAATGTTTTCATGATACTCACTAGTGTCCTTTCCTTTAAGCTTTAAGAATGTCTTTTAGCATTTTTTAAGACATATGGTGGTGAGGAACTCCCTCAACTTTTGTGCGTGAGAAAAATCTTTCTCTCTCTTTCATTTTTAATGGACAGATCTGCCAGATGTAGTATTTTTGGTTGACGGGTTTTTATGTGTTTTTATTTTTTATTTTTTGTCTTTTACCTTCAGCACTTTATATATATCATCACACTGTCTCCTGGTTTGTGGGGTTTCTGCTAAGAAGTTCACTCATACTTGACACTCCTTTGCATATGATATGTTTCTTATCTTTTGCTGCTTTCAGAATTTTTTTCTTCATTTGTTATTTTTGAAGTTTGGTCATTATATATCTTGGTGTAATACTCTTTGGGTTGAATTTTATTAGAAACCTCTGTGCTTCTTGTACTTGGATGTTGGCATCTATCCCTAGATCAGGGTGGTTTTCAACCATCATCTCTTTAAATAGTCTTTCTGACCCGTTTTCCTTTTCTTCTCCTTCTACAACACCTATTATGCAAAGGTTTGGTCTCTTGATAGTATCCCATACATTTTTTAGGCTTTCTTCATTTAAAAAAATATTTTGTTTTTTTTCTCCTCTCTTATTTTTATGTTTTAATTTAAAAAAATTTTTAGATCCAGAGGTACAGATGACTAGATAATTGTAAATGCTCTGTCATCCAGGGAATTAATTCTTTCAATTCTGTTGTTAAAGTTTTCTATTGATTTTTTTCAGTTTAGTCATTGTATTTCTCATTTCTAAGAGTTATTTCTTATTGTTTCTGCTTATTTGGTGATTTGATTTTTTGTGTATCTTTTCCAGATTTCATTAAATTTTCTATCTGTATATTTGTCTAGTTGCTAGATATATATAAATTATATATTTCTGTATATATATAACATATATATTTGTATAAATTTATATATACATTTGTATATATGTATATATTTATATATTTTCTACATATAAATATATAAGGCATATATATTTATATATCATATTATAAAATCCAACTTTTGGATTATCCAAAATAGTTCAATTTTTTTCATATTCATATATATATAGTAGTCCAATTTTTTTCAGTCATTTCATGATCTCCATTTGGAGGGGCTCTGTTATTAGAGCCTTATTAAGTTCTTTTTGTGGTTTCTTGATTTCCTGATTCTTTGTAATCTTTATGTCCTTGCATTATTATCTGTGTGTTTGAAGAGATAAACCCTCTTCTGGCCTTTACAGGTGCTTGTTGGCTGGAATAAAATTTCACTGTTTTGTCTAGCTTGTTCATAAACCTGAGGCAGAGTTTGTTGTGATTTCTCTAGTTGTCTGGGCCACTGCCTTTGTTCTCATGTCAAATGAGGACGCTAGCTGGGTCTCACTGACCTGTGAGACCGTGAGACCACTGGTTGGGATTACTATAGGGAATTGCTGTTTGCTGGGTATTGCAATGACTTCTGTTCAAGCTGATCACGTGATGTATTTCCCAGGCAATTCTGCTACTTAAAATCTGCAGCTTGACAGGACTGCAGATTGTGCAATCAGGTTCGCTTGGGTTGGTCAAGAAAGGCAGGAACCAAGGCAGTGCTCTTTAGAAATGCATAATTGGAGACTGCCTCCCTGTCTGGGTGGTGTTCCGGGTGGAGCTCAGTCTTCCGACGGAGCTGAGTGGCAGTATGATCTTCTGGATTAAGCAGAGCTAAACCTTGTGTTTTTCCAAAATGCAAAGAGTTGGGTGTCTCCCCACCTAGACTGGGTTGGTGAACAGGATTTTTGGCTGAGTAGAGTCTCTGCTTGTTTTGCTGGTTCAAGTTGGTGAAGCCTCTTCAATTCTCTGAGGTCTGTGGAGGTGGAAATCTCCCTACCTGGGCCGGGACTTTTGGGTAGGTTTTATGTCTGTGTAGGGAGACTAGTAGTCTAGGGGCTGAAGCTAGATTGTACTTCTTCTATAGGAGACCAGCTCAGGTTTGCAGGTGTGATATGACATTACTTCTGATGGAGTACCGCACCTACCAGGAACACCAAGATGCACACACTGATCACTTTTTTTGTTCCTACCTGTACCCCAGATGATCAATCCATTCCATGTCCTCTAGTGTTCCCTGGGAAGTGACATCAGAGTAACTTTCCTAAGAAGCATCTCAGAATGCTAGGGAACCAGAATCATGGCCCATGGTTATTTTTTACCCATGAAGAAACTGTGGGCATAGACAAAAATCTCTCAGTCTGGAGTTACACTAACTTGGGGTGAAAGGTAGTGTTGCACAGTTGTAATAATACTGTTCATCTTAACCTGCAGATTTCATTCAGTTCTGTTTACCATGTGTATGTCTCAGGCTCATTTCCAGATGTTAGGTTATTCAAAAGAATGTTCTAGTCTGCAGATAGTTGCTTGCTAAGCTTTCTTTGTGGAGGAGTTTATCCCAACACCTCTAAGACTGCCATCTTGCTGACATCATTTTACTATGCTTTAGATTTGCCATATCCTTGCACCACTTGGTAGTTTAAACTTGAACAGCACTTGATATTGTAGTTTAGTTCTTAAAATCTTTGCTATACATCTTGGTGCCTGTTTGCACATATACAGATAGAGTTTCCACCCAGGATATTTTTTGATTTACTTAGAATTAATGATCTCTTTTCTTCAGTGCTCTCCTGGAGGATTTTCTTCACTCTCTAACTCCCAAGAGTATTTTTTCTTATTTATCTGATAAGAATGATGTGTTTCCCTCAGAGTGTCAGTCCCCTGGTTTTTTGCATACATAATTCAGCATAGTTTGGACCACCCTCTAGGCAAAGGAGAGGGAGAAGAGGGGCAAAGAAAAAATTAAAAACAATTTTTACCACATTCTTTGAACCACTGTGGACTATTCTCTGGTTCCTCTGAGCAGTGGAATAGGAATTTCTCAGAGTTTTGCACAAGGGGATGCTGCTTCAGCTGTATCACAGCTCCATTACTGGGGGCTTCCTTTGGATGAAAGCCAGAAGAGGAGAGGAAGAATCAAAGAAAAAAAGTAAAACAAAACAAAACAAGGCTTTACTCCTTCCCACCAACCCTACTATACACTTCACAGAAGTGCATGTTTTTGTCCTCTTGCCAGAAAGGGATGACATCTTATGGGTTTTTGCTGTTCTTACTTATCTACTGTGCAGTTCTGCAACTTGGGCCGTCTTCAGGCCAAAGCAGGGAGATACAAGGGGAAACACCAAAACAAAATAAATAATTAAAGGGTTATTGATACAGTTTCAAGTTTTGACTTCTTTGCCTTATCTGTTTGATACAAGTTATTTAAAGTCACAGTCCTCAGGTAGTTGCTTTTCGTATTTTGTTTAGAAATTTATTTGTAAGTTATGAAAGCTATAAATTTTAGGGAACCTACTCTATCTGGGATGACACAAAAAGCAAATGAAGCATTTCTGAAAATTAGAAAAACTTTCTGTATAGAAGAGATTTTGAGATGATATACTGTTATCTGCAAGGAAACACTTGTAATACATTTATAAATACCTCGTAAGCATGGATATGAATGGTCCTAGTGCAGGCGGTTGCTGATGTTGGAACCTGTATTTCTGTACTCCATGTATCTTATCTTCCCTATCCTTTTATATTTTCTACGTCATTGTCCTTCCTCCCTGGTTTCACAGATTTTTTCCGTCCAGTCTGAACTTTCTAATTTGTTCTTTATTTTACGTTTTCTGCTATTTATTCCTTTATTTTTGCTATCAATTTATAATCTTCATTCTTCCTTCTTCCATATGTTTCTTTTTATGACTTCCTCTTCTTGCTTCATATTACTAATGTCTCATATGACCTTATGGGAGATATTATTACAATAATTATGTTAACTCCTAGATTTTTTTATTCTAGTTATTCTGGTTCATGTTGTACATGTAACTTGATTGATGTCTTTCTTTTTTAGGACTAGAAATTATGATTTATCTAGTTACTTTAGCAAATAAGTTACCACTTCTCCTGTCTGGTATTGTGTAATAGAAAATATTTAGATCATATGAAAGTTTTAAGCCCTTTGAATGGGTTGAGGCAGAAGACACAGAAAACTACTCATAGTTACTTTTGGCTGTTAACATTCTACCAGACAACCACTTTACTCATTAAACACTTACAAAGGGGCTGGCACTGGAAAAGATACTCTCTGAACTCCACAGTTTGATGTTATTTTGTTTATTTTTTTGAGATAGAGTCTTGCTCTGTCACCCAGGCTGGAGTGCAGTGGTGTGACTCGGCTCATTGCAACCTCTGCCTCCTGGGTTCAAGCAATTCTCCTGTCTCAGCCTCCCGAGTAGTTGGGATTACAGGCACCCACTACCACGCCCAGCTAATTTTTGTATTTTTAGTAGAGATGGGGGTCTGCCATGTTGGCCAGGCTGGTCTTGAACTCCTCACCTCAGGTGATCCACCCTCCTCAGCCTCCTAAAGTGCTGGAATTATAGACGTGAGCCACCGCAGCTGGTCAATGTACCACTGATTTTATTAAATGACATTCACATTGTGTTTTGATTCAAAACCTTTTATCTTTATATAGTATCTAAATAACTACACTCTTTACCCTTACTATTTATTATTCAAATGATACACACTATTCACATTTCTTTTACTGTTTTCAGGAAAGAAAGTATTGTCTACTCAAATGGATCTTAAACCCTTAACTATTTAGTTAGCACCATGCCTTATACTTTATTTTTATCACTTATTCTGTATACTTTTAGAGTAGGTGTTAAATGAATAGTTATTCATTGTTAAAAGTATGTAATTAATCGAAAAACTGAATTTACTAACTATGTTGAATATTTAGGATTATATTCTACATAATGCTATCTTATCTTTCGGTTGGTTATAACCTCTACCTGCATTTAAAAGTATATTATTATTATCATGACCATTAATAGCACTATTAAAATAAAACATTATTGAAATGTGTGAAGAAAATGTAAAATGTGCTGGAGGCATGTCACCTCTATTTCAGCACTGTTTAATAAAAGATTGTAACTAGGTTGCTTATCTATTACTATGCATTATCTAGTACTCTGAGCATTTCATCAGCAGAATGTATTATTTGCATACTAATGAAGACACATGGTCTGGGACAGACATTAAATCACTTTTTCACATTTGCTTTCTTTTTCTACAGACTTCTAGCCCAGGCCTCCTACGTAAATATCTGCATTTCATAGTGAAGAATAGGAACTATTTATGCATTTGAATTCCTCTCAACAATACCATTTCAGCTTTAAGTAATGAATTATTTTATCTTTCAAATAATCAGGTTATAATAGTTTTAAAATATATATTGATTACAATATTTCAGTTGAATTGTTGAATATTTCAGTTGAAATATTGAATTGAAAATTACAATCTTCAAAGCCTCTGAAAACAAGGAAATGCAAAAGCAATCCTGCAAATTTTCTATTGAGAAACATGGAAATAATAAAAATAATACTAATGCATTCTAATGTATGCAATTAAACAATTCTGAAATATGTTCTTGGTGATTTGAGGATTAAAGGACTGGAACTCCTTTTGGATTTTGGATTAAAGGACTGAATCATTTGAAGGAATCAAGTTCAGTGGGGCTTTTAAAAATCAGGGAAAACTGCAAAAGATATTAAAGATTCTTAACAAAATAGAATGGCCACTATTTGTTTCCTCCAAAATCAGCTCTGGAGAAAATACAGAAGTCGCAGGTGAGTTTGGATGTAAGAAATGAAATAAAAATTATTGAAAAATCATAGGGATTTAAAAAAGAACAGTTACAAACTGTGAACTCATTGAATGGGAGATTGTATTGCCTTCGGAAGAGAATAGCAAGATTTAAGCTCTACTTTTGTTATACCCTTAAATTATTTGAGAAAACTTTGATTAACCTGCCACAATAGAAATGACTAGCATCAGCCAGGCTCCTTAGTGTGAGTGAGATAATGCCATTGGGTTTTTTTGAGCACAGGAATTTGTCTGGCTTGTTTGGAGAAATTTCAGAGCAATGTATAAATAGCTATCTGCTACCTTCTCTGCAGTGATATAACTGTACTTTGGCCTGTATTGTGTATAGTCTATGGAAATGTAGTAAACATGGATTTGCAATCTCTATTGAACATAGATTCAAATATTATTTTACTTTTTACTAGTTCTGTAACCTGGGCAAGTTACTTAAACTCTAATACTTGAGTTACAATGTCTATGATAGCATTAGCTTATATCACACAATTGTTTGACACTGTGTTTTAATTCAGTTCCACGACTCTCTTTAAAGAAAAGTAAAGGGGTGTGAAGAGTAGGGCTTAGATGCTCAGGTCTTGTTGATACCTTCTAAGAATGTCCTGGTTACAGCCTTTCTACTGACCTCTACCCAGTTCCTACTTTAAATCAGGACACTGAAGTCCTAAAGATGACTACATTGCTTAGTGGAGTTTTGCAAAATGAAGGACAACTCCCTTTGTAAGAATATTTTATTGGAAAGATACTTAAACGAAGCTACCTATGTTATGAAGTCCGAAAGGCATTTTAGTGAAAATCTTTTAGGGTTGTGACTTAGGTGTGTATCCAAAGGGGCCTCAGCTGAGAGACATATTCAAAAAATGATAACTTTTCTATACTCAAAGTTTCATCTCTCATCTAATGATTAGGGTCCTTCATGGGCTGGGACATTTTATCTAGTTTTTTTTCTGTAATGAATTATCTCCCTGATTAATCCTCAGTCCCTAATGTGAAGACCATACCATTTAGTTGATATATAAACATGTTCCAAATTGTACGATGGTCAGTGAAATTTTATATTGTTTCTGACTTTTCTTTGTAATACATACTGGGAAAATGAATATCTCCATTTTGAAGTCTTTTTGCTTACAATTGTTTATTGCTTTGGGATCACTTCCCAGAAATGGTATTACTTTTTCAAATAACATGAATATATTTATGATTTCAGATGAACTGTTTAGAAAAAAAAACTGTGAATAAATTTATAGTTCTTCTAAAAGTGTAAGAACTGAGCCAATTCCACTGTACATGTACCATCACTGGAAATATTAAAAGAAGAAAGAAAAATTATAACAAAATGCAATTTAGCATTATGAAAATAAGTTTGAAAAAAGATAATATGAATGATTTCTACAAAAACATAAAATATAATATTATCTTAAAGCCAGAAAAATGTAACTATACCAATAAACTTAAAATATATTGGATTTTTGCCAAAAAATTACAATACAAAAGGCAGTAATCCTAGAACATTATAAGGTGAATTATTTCAGATACATAATGGTCATGCTAAAATCTGATGTGTATCATATTATTTTAAAAAATAAAACAATAGCAATAAATTAAACCTACTTCTACGAAAAACAATTAGCATTCACAATTATCACCAATATCCAGAAAAAATTAGCATAAAATTTTATTCATAACAATAGTGGGAAATATAAACCATTATGACATTGATTTATATACAAAGGACACTCAGAATTAATTTGAGGAAAATAGACAAGTCAGTATCACATATTTAGGGATAATAAATAAATATAGCAATTATTTGTATGGCAATGGTGGAGATGGAGAAGCTGTTCACAATTCAAGTGAATCAGAAATATGTAAGATCAGTAATGTAGAAGTAAAATGGAAGATCAATGTGAACTAACTTGTCTTATCAGCTATTAAAACATATTAAACATCAACAAAATTGATGCCTAAATAGAAAGATTAATATAAATATCAAATAGAATTTAAAAAATAAATTAATACATGACAAGTTGCCATCCCAATCCTGTATTTAAAAAGATCAACAAAACCAAAGGAAACAATAGTGTTGAAATAAACTTATAGCCATCTGGATAACCACATTTAGAATTTTACTCACATCATATACTACCATAAGTTCTAAATGAATCAAGAATCTTGAGTAAAACCATTAAAAAAACAAGTTACAAAAAAACTTTGAATAATAATTTCAAAAATAATATACCATAAATTACATAAGCCATTTACAAAAATGACTCAAATTTGTGTATTATAAAAATAACATGCAAACACACATGCATACTTTAAAACTAAAAAATAAATTATGTATAAAAGAAAACTAGGAATAGTATTTCCAGTTTGAATCAGAGATAAACTCCATAACATATAAATCTCCATAATATATAAGAATATTTGATAGTAAAAGATCTACAAGAAAAGAATATCAACCTTGTAGAAAGTCACATGATACAGATGAATAATTTAAAATGATCTTTAAACATAGGGAAACAATCAACTATATATATTAAAGGAAACACAAAGTAAAATTACAGTGATACCACTTTTATTAAAAATTGCCAGAATTTAAAAATTTGACCATACTCTCTTGGCAAGGATGTAGGGAAACCAGCATACAAAACGTTATTTGTGGCAATAAAATCTGTTGTAATACCTACCGAAATTTCAGATATGTAAAGACATTGACCTAGCAATTCTTTTCTATATACTTCTTATATATTTAAGGAATTTCTTGGCATTATTTATTAGGCTTATTTGTAATTGAAAATTGCTTTGAACAAGTGATAGATTCAGCAATAGAGAATAGTTAAACAAATCATGATATGACTGTAAAGTGGAATAGCTAGACAAAGATTCAAAAAGGATGAGAACATATTTTAAGGTAAATCTAAATCAAAAATTCTAAATCTAAATATTTAAAATTATTAGAAATTACAAATGCATGCAAATAAATACAAATAAATCAGAGAATAAAATGAAGGTAGAATGTAATACTGCAAATATATGCATGATACAAAAGTGAAGACATTTTTTGAAAGTTTGTTTAACCAAGAAAACCAGTGATTTCCATAGATAGATTTACATTAAGATTACAAAAATTAAAAAATAATGAGACTTTCCCAAAATAAATTAGTTGAACATAGAAGAAAGTCAAGAAAGTGTTTGAAAATAAATACAAGGTATATAATTAAGGTAGCTTTCCAAGTTTGGTAATAAGAACAGAATATTCAATAAATGTAGCCTGGATGCAGTGGTGGCTCATGCCTTTAATTTCAATACTTTAGGAGTCCGAGGTGGGAGTACTGCTTGAGCCCAGTAGTTCCAGACCATCCTGGGCAACATAAGGAGACTCCGACTCTACCAAATATATGGATATATATATAAATCAGGTATAGTGGTATCTTCTTGGTCCCAACTATTCGAGAGGCAGAGGTAGGAGGATCACTTAAGCCGAGAAGACTGAGGCTGCAGTGAGCTACGATTATGCTACTAAACTCTAGCCTTGGTGACAGAGCAAGACTCTGTCTCAAAGAAAAAAAAGTAAAGAAATGTATAAAAAATTAATAAATTGATAACTATAGCTTTATTTGATACTCAAATAAAGAATACTTTTATAGTGGTTATAATAAAATAAAGTTAATATTTGTTGGCCTTTGCTACATGCTAAATATATTCCCTAAATTACCTTACTAATACCCAAATATCTCTGGATTCATAAAGCTCTTTTACAAATCAAATTGATATTCAAACATTCAAATAGTTAAACTATGAAAGGTTAAAAGTATCAGTGAGAAAAGACACAATATTGCTTGATTTAAAAAATATTTTATTTATAGTATCACTAGGGCTCATCTGACATAAAAATGGAGTAAAAATGATCTGTGTGTGTGTGTGTGTGTGTGTGTGTGTGTTTCTTTTGTTCTTTCTGTATGTGATGGATTCTTTTCATCACTGACTTCGTGACAAAGAGATGTGGGTAATTTAGCTGGCCGCCATCTTTAAGACAGATAGTTAACAGCAACACTTTCTCCAAAACATTAAACAAAATCCCAAGGTTAGAGCCTGATTGGTTCTTTTTATGACACTTACTGATCAACAGAGTTATCGTTATGGCCTCAAAATGCTTATATAAATGAATTTAAGTCTCAGTCACATGCTACAACTTCCTTGTAACTGGATGGTGATGGGAAACAATAGGGGTACTGTAACCCAGAGTAAAGGAAAGCTGACTCTATCGGAGAAAACACAAACAAATAATCATGCCAAATATGTGTGACAACCAAAGTATAAACATCACAATATTAAGAATATTCTTAAATCACTGAGTTATAAACTAACACTCTTCCAAAAATATCAGTTAAGAAAATAATACGAATGTTTCTGTTAAAAAAAAAAATGTGAAACGCCAACGCAAGGGGTGGGGCAAGGCTTGGGCTCTTTAGTAGTGATGAATGGAATGGCTGATTAAACTATAAAGTGATAGAAATTTCGGCCTATAAATTGACCTGTAATACATTGATTTTCTTAAAATATAATATTCTTGATGATAAGAGAAAGCAAAATGGTTAATTTTGATGCTAATAGAAGTGTAAAGTAATACCTATCTATACACACGTCAATAATTTTAATATCTATGCACAGGCACCAGTGTGTGCATAAGTATATTGATATATGCGTGAGTGTGTAGCTAGGATAAATTTGATAATGTCTTTGAAGACCAAAAATCCTTATCTACCATGGTTTTTAAAAACATTTTTTTAAACTTTAGATACAGGGAGTACATGTGCAGGTTTGTTACATACATACTGCTCTCCGGTAGTCAGCAGAGTACCCAATAAGTAGTTTTTTGACTCACGATCCCCTGTCTCCCTCCTCCCTCTGGTAGTCTGCAGTGTCTGTTATTCCCATGTTTGTGTTCATGGGTGGTCAGTGTTCCTTCGTTAATTTCTTAGGATTGTAGCCTCCAGCCCCATCCATGTTTCTACATAGGACAAGATTGCATTCTTTTTTATGGCTGTGTAGTATTTCATGATGTGCATATACCACAGTTTATTTATTTAATCCCTCATTGCTGGGTAACTACGCTGATTTCATGTACTTGTTATTGTGAATAGCATGGCAATGAATATCGAGAGTGTGTCTTTATCGTAAAAGAATCTATTTCTCTTTGGGTTTATACCCAGTAATAATATTGCTGTGTCACATGGTAGCTCTGTTTTTAGTTCTTTGAGAAATCTCCAAACTTCTTTCCACAGTGGCTGGACTAGTTTACATTCCCACCAGCAGTGTATAAGTGTTACCTTTTCTCCACAGCCTTGCCAGCATCTGCTATTTTTGGACTTTTAATAGCAGCCATTCTGACTGATGTAAGATAGTATCTCATTATGCTTTTGATTTGCATTTCTCTGATGATTAGTAATGATTAACATTTTTTCATGTTTACTAGTCATTTGTATGTCTTCATGCTCTTTGTCCATTTTTAAATGGAATTATTTGTTTCTTAATTGTTGATTTGTTTAAGTTCATTGTAGATTCTGGTTATTAGATCTTTGTCAGATGCATAGTTTGCAAATACCGATTGAGAGAGAAAGATTGATTTGAGAAAAATATACATATATAATAATGATGGAATTTACTTCTATTTATAAAATATCTAGTAATTTCATTCTACAATTGAGAAAACAGTGGGAAAGCCTCCAACTGGTCTATAGAAAGGTATTAGACAGTGAGGTCAGAGTTAACTCCAGAAGAGAAGTCCTCTTAAGAGTGTCCATGGTCAAGGGATTTTGATTGTTTGAAGTCCGTCAGGATTCATTTTTACCATTACAGACATAGGTCAAGTTAGCAGCCTTATTAAATCTAAGCACAAATATGATGGTGGATCTGACTTTTATTATGCTTCCTGTAAATGCCATGAGTATCACTCCCTCTGTTTCAAGATTGAAGCTGACTTTGGGCCAATCAACTGACTCATATGCATAAAAAAGAAAAATGTAAAGTCACACAAAAAAGAATGCTAGGATTGACAACAGTGATGTAATCTGTCGACCTCCAGTAATAAGACCAAAACCTTAGGATGAGTTCCATGTTCTGATACTAACACTCTGGTCACTTTAGCAATACACTTAATACCTGAAGTATTCACGAAACTATTGCATTCTTTTTTCTACTTTTATTTCAAAATCACTCTTTTTCTCTCTAGCTCTCTCTCAATTTCTTCCCATATATATATACGTGTTTTGTGTGTTTTATTGGTTTGTGCGTGAATGTGTGTGTGTATATATATATGTGTGTATATATATATATAGAATCAAATAGAAATTGGAATTCATGTATACTAAATAAAATAGTTTGAGATTTAACTGCCATCTATTCATTTTGTGTATTTTGTATCACGCAGAAAAGATTCATGACTAGTTTCCACTAATTTTACAACTATATTTTTACAAGCAGTTTTCATAATGTTTCTTGCTCAAAATGTATAACTGAGTCAAACATTTTATAGTGATATTGGAAAAAACAAGGAGCATTAGCCTGATTTGAAAGATGATTTAAACCGTGTCTATCTGGTTTAAAATATATCTATCACTGGCATGAGAAATACTCTGGCAACATATTATTTTCTATTACAATAGTAACAATTTTAACTCAGTCTTACAAATTAGTTCAGTTCATCATTTTATAACATAAAAAATTTTTAATTAAATTAGGAAATTCCGGTAACTTCCTTTTAGTATTAAATAAAGAAAACAAGCTTTCATATTTAACTGAATTATAGTTGAATATAATTTATATTTAGTTTTTTTGTGTGTATGTCAACCTTGGGCAAGCCACCAAATTTATATTGATTACAGGGGTTTACAGGTTCTTATTCATCAGCTAATGCATCTCTGCCTCAGACGTATTGATATGGTTTTGGTGTCTCCACCCAAATCTTATCTTGAATTCCCACGTGTTGTGGGAGGGACCCGGTGGGACGTAATTGAATCATGAGGTCAGGTCTTTCCCGTGCTGTTCTTGTGATGGCAAATAAGTCTCAAGAGACTTGGCTGTATTATAAGGGGGAGTTTCCCTGGCCAATCTCTCTCTTTGCTGCCATCCATGTAATATGTGACTTGATCCTCCTTTCCTATTGTCATGATTGTGAGGTCTCCCAGCCATGTGGAACTGTAAGTCATTAAACCTCTTTCTTTTGGCAATTGCCCAGTCTCAGGTATGTCTTTATCAGCACCTATTGAAAATTGCATCAATTGTATCAATAGGGAAATTGTATTGAAAATTGTATCAATTGTATCAATAGGGAAAATATTACAACTGAAATATTTTTGTTTACTGTCTCACCTAAAACCATGGGCAGAGTAAGATTAAACAGAAGTTGTGCAATTGTTTCCCAAGAGGGGAAAATGGCAAAGCCATAGTATACAGAGAAAAATAGTTAAAATTAGTTGAAGGAAATAAATGATCACCATAGTGGTGGAGAAGAAAAAGTGAGCTGAATGGTAAAATCTTCAAGAAATGAAGTTGGAACAACCCCACATTCTGTAGAAGGCTAAAATGAAGAGAAGCAGCAGCTTGAATGAGCTTGTTGGCATGAGCTGTAAATGAGCTGGAGGTTTAGGATATAAAAATGGTGAGTAAATATGAAAGTGTCAATAAAGAATAAGGAGAATACCTACCCACCTCCAGGCTCTGTGGAGTATTGACTACAGAAACAAAAATTAAAACAAACAGAAAAAAGCTTCACTATGAAACATCTTCAGAGAAGAGCTTGAAAATACAAGTTATTGTACTAATAACTGAAAATGCATACCAGAAATATAGAGGAAGAGTTCTTGGTTTGTAAAAGAGTAAGGAATTGAGTTAGACTAAGAAATTATAGACCTAAATGGGGATGAGAGTCCATAAAGGAGTCAAAGTAGTAAAGATTTTAGAGGGATTTCACCAAGATAGTTTCTCCTAAAGTTAAGGCACAAGTTTCAAAAGTGTATATGAGTAACAAAAAAACGGTGAAAATGAAGGTAGACTCTGAGCAAGAATAATTATAATGATGGTTAATACTTCTATATTTATTGTAAACAAAATGTTTACGTTTCTATTATTTAACTTTAATTTAGTTTTCATTAATTTACAAAGCCCTTCACATAATCCTTTCTACTTGATCCCCATAACCAGAGGTACAAATAAGGTAACAACCTCCACTATTTTCTAAGGTCACCAAGTTAGTGAATAGACAGCTAAATATTTGAATCTGGGTTTTATTCTGTTATAAAACTTATTTTCTTTTTTTTAAGCATCACCTTTGTGTATAATAAGCCAAAAGTCCCTGACCCATTAAAAAGAACCTCTCAATTTAGAAACAGAGAAGGTTAACTTACTTTAAAAATCTAATGCAACCTCAATGTTACCATGATTGCATCTACTATGAGCAATAGCATTTAATAATCATATGATATTTGGATATGCTTTGCTAATGATATGTGTGTTTATTATATATTAAAAGAAGGACTTGCAGATATTATTTAAAAATTACCAAATGTGTAAAACTAAATCTATATCAATAAAAATAACAATATGTGCTATCTAAGTGCAGAGACATCCTGATTAAAAACATCTTCTGGCCTTGAAAATTAAATATAAAGACTGCAAAAAACATAGAAGTGGTTATGATGAAGATCACAGTCTTTATATTTAAGCCTTGTTAAATAAAAGCTTAGAATATATAGCAAAATAATGTTTACGTTTGATGTGAAAAATTGAAAAGGAAATATATGATAGGAAAATATGAAATAACAGCTGTTTGGAGGGTAGACTTATGGGTAGTTTTCTTTGCCTTTTTAGAAAAGTTTCATCATATTTTTGTCATCATATTTGAATTATTTAAGAAAAAGGAATGTAAATTTTGATGCTACCATCTTGATAATTAAGTGTATCTTTGCAAGATTGTACCTATTGGATATTTTTCACTTGCATTTGCCATTACTCATTCTCTGAGCTTTTACTTAAAGCTGTGATTTTGAACATAAATTTAGTGCTTGTAGTGATCCTTAACCTCACTCTGCAAATGCAGAAAAGGTTCTTTCTGTTTTACCTCTGTTATTATTTATTAGATTCTGTCAGGCCAGTTATCCCTCTTCTGCCTGTTGAAAATTGTGTCCAAAGGAGTATGAATGTTGACCCTCGGTTCATATACATAATTGTGGAGAATAGAGAATGTTTATGATATTAGAGCTGACAACAGCCATTAATCCAAGTAAGAAGAACAAAGACAGCAACCCTCAGGTAAGTTTTATCATAGCTCTAGTTGTGTTATTTGTGACGTTATCCTTTATATTCATGGATGGTAAATGAATTATTCACAATATAATTAAAAATGCACACTCTTAGTTTTACTTTCTTTAGCAATTTAAATGATCAATGTACAGTGTGATTTAACAAGCTCTTTCAAAATCCCTTAAAATGGGCAGTTTGTTAATTATCCCAGGCTACAATTTAAATCAGAAATGAGTAAAAATGTATTACAATAAAATTCTATACAACTTAAAATATGCAGTTAGTGGGACAATTTAAAATCCTCTGGGAAAAAGACATCAGTTTTTACTATGAAATGCAAAATATATGAGATCTAATTAACAAATTTCAATCACTTTCAATAATCAGCACTTGCCAATTTCATAATCGCTTATTTTGAGCTATTTAAATATCATTTACTTATCAAGGGTAAGTAACACGTTCTATAGTAGTACTAAAAGCAGGATTTATACCTCTTGTGTAATGCTAGGATTTTTCAGGCAATTTTCTTCAGTTTAAGTAGCAACAAACATATCTCACTAAAATAAATACTCTAGTGGATTTATAGAAGTAATACCAGTGAAGGCAAAAGGAATAATTCATGATCAGACCAAAATGATCTTGAGCTCGAAGGATTATTTGGGAAAATATATTCATACTGATATATGACATGAAAGCTCTAGAACACATGGCTTCCATCTGCTTGTATTCACTCTTGATGATGTTAAGACACAATCACCATCCAAATTCATGAATCTCCTGAGTAAAGTGTCTAGTCCATCAGTCATGGGCATACATGTTTCAAGACAGGTGTCAGACGTTGAGAGAAAGAAACACTGGTGATTTTAGGTAATTGCATTATATTTAATATTATATTGATTATGAAAGCAAAAGGAAACTGAACAGCAAGTATACCTTGGTATAAAATATTCCAGTCTGAATCAGTTATTTCCTTTTCTCTCCCTCATATTATTTCTGTAAATCCACTAGAGTATTGGTTTTAGTGAGATTTTATTTCACTACTTAAACTGTGGATGTGAAATATACTACTCTTTTATGAATAATTTAGAAAAGCCTCTGAATTGCAAAAGCTAAAAAGCCAATATTTAACATGTATTTTTTTTACAAATATAGAAAACATAGGAAAAAGGGTGACATGATTAAGAAACAAATTAAGATTACTTAATAAAAATGGCATATGTTTGTTTTAATTTTTATTAAAGAATATAGTAGCTTCAAGTGAAAACTTATTTAAGGAAAAAAGACTTTATATTTTTTTTACCGATAAAGATATTTGATATTTTAAAATGTATACTTTTCATTATATTTAGGAATTCTTCTAATGTCAACATATTCAATAATATGAAAGTTGGATTTATTTTCCTATTTATTTCAGTTTTATTTGTCACAGCAGAGAAATAATAATGACGAGTATGTTAAGAATATAGAATTTAAATGTAATGATATTTCATTATTAATACATTTGAATATTTAAAAAGACTTATTTAGTGTACAATATAAACAAGATTAAGTTTAAAGACATATTTTGATTGTGATATATATTTATACAAAATGATTTGATGAACTCAGTAAGTGGTTTTATGATTATAATTATATAAAAAGTATATTCTTTTAATATTCATTCAGATTAATGTAGTGGAAAGCAGAAAGACCATTTGGCTTTACTAGTAGTTTTAAATATAAACTGAATAATGATTCTACAGGTGGTACGTCTATAGATTTTTACTGTCATTAAATTGCTGGCCAATTTATTAATTGGATGTTTGTCTTCCCAGGATGTTAAAAATTTTGTTTCAGAATAATAAATATATATATATAAATCCTTCATGTGTCTTTAAAAGAAAGGAGGCTTAAAACCAGTTTGGATTTCTTTGGTTCATTTTTTTAGTTGCAAGTGTCAAGGAGCATCCCCTCCTCCCAAGGCTTCTGTGATGTGCAAATGTAAATTACCATTCACTTTTGACAGGCTGCTGTTTCAACGAATGTGGCTATTTATTTCAACAGGAAATTTTTCCAGGTTACTAACCTTTCTAGTGTTGAAATGAATTTTCTAATACACAACTGACCTTTCAACTGTCTAACCTCTAAACACATAAACAATTTTCTTTTCTATTTTTTAAAATTACTCTCAATGTATTACTTGTTGTGCTTCTCTCTCTATGTATGCATTTTCCCAGAGTATGGTGAGGGTAGATGGAAGAATTAATAGGAGGGAGAAGTTACATTTGTGAATTCATAATCCATAAAAATATTTTTAAATGAATTACATTTTTCTTTCACTAATGAGGAAGGATTTCATTCTAATTCCTATGGTAAACTTTATACTTTTTATGTGTTATTTCACCTGTTTTTCTTTGTCTTGAATCATAAAATTAGTAAGTAATAAATCTAAATCATTTAAGAGCTTGTAACATGAAAATAATGGTCCATTGGTAGAGAGAAACTGCAAAAATAATTATGTTTTTTTTTTTTATCTCCAGGAGTTAAAAATATAAATGGATCGACAAAGATGATTATAGAGATGAAAAGATTTCCTGCTGAAAGATGCCAGGGGTATGAAAATGTATAAAAAGTGACTTCTATGTCATAATAACTTCAAATACATATATGTCCTAAAGTTAGCATCTTATTTAATGGGGAGACACTAGAGTCACCATCACCAAAGTTAGTAATAAGTCAAGAAAACCCACAGTTTTCATTTTTATTTAACAGCTTATTGGAAATATTAGCCTATAAAATTAGGAAAAGGGTAATATATGCAGGCATAAGGTTTGTAAAATCACAAATACTATTATTTATATGGATGGTATGATTTCCATCACCAATTCCTTTGTGTTGCTCATGTAGATTAATTCAAAGCAAAAAATTATACACATACACACACACACACACACACATGATGCAAAATCAACAGACAAAACTAAAGAACTATTGTGTACAAAAAAATAGAAAGTTTAAAATTATAATGAAAAAGAAGAGCTTATTTACCATGGGCATGCAATTCTATCAGAATACCAATGACATTCTTTATATAAATAGCAAAAATCTTTTTAAAATTTGTATGGAAGCACAAAAGACCCCAATTAGCCAAAGCAATCTTGAGCAAAAAGAACAAAGCTGGAGGCATCATACTACCTGACTTCAGAATCTACTACAAAGCTATAGTAAACAAAACTTAATGGTATTGACATAAAAACAGACACATAGGTCAACAGGACGGAACAGAATATCCAGAAATAGTCTACGTTTTTACAGCCAACTGATTTTTGACAAAGACATCAAGAATACACACAGGAAAAGACACCCTCTTCAATAAGTGGTGCTGGAAAAAACCTGAATTTTATAGGCAGGTGAATGAAACTGGACCCCTGCCTCTCACCATATGCAAGAATAAAGTTAAGATGAATTAAAGCCAAATGTGAGAAATAAAACTAAAAACTACTAGAAGAAAACATTGGGGAAACACTTAGGACATTGGTCTAGACAAAGATTTTATAGCTATTACTGCAAAAGCCAGGCAACAAAAATAAAAATAGATGAAATTATATTAAACGAAAAAGTTTCTGCACAGCAAAGGAAATATGCAACAAAGTGAAGAGACAACATGTTAAATAGGAGAAAATATTTGCATCTGACTGGGGACTAATATCCTGAAAACACAAGGCGTTCAAACAACGCCACAACAAAACTAAAAGACGCATAATCTCATTAAAAAGTGAGGTAAAGACATGAATAGATATTTCTCAAAAGAAGATGTACAAAGGGCCAAAAAATATATGAAAAAACGCTCAACATCACTCACTAATCATCAGGGAAATGCAAATCAAAATCATAATAAGACAGCATCTTACACAATTAGAATGGCTGTTATTAAAAGATAAAAATTAGTGGGGTACAGTGGCTCATGCCTGTAATCCCAACACATTGGGAGGTTAAGGTGGGAAGACTGCTTGAGGCCAGGAGTTCCAGACCAGCATGGGCAACATAATGAGATGTCTTCTCTACAAAAAGCAACCAACAAAATTAGCTAGGCATGGTGGTGCATGCCTGCAGTCCTACCTAGGTGGCTCAGGTAGGAGGATTGCTTGAGCCTGCAAGGCTGAGGCTGCAATGAGCCATGACCACTGCCACTGCATTTCAGCCTGGATGACAGAGTAAGAGCCTGTCTCAAAAAAAATAAAATAAAAAAATTAACAACAACAACAACAACAAAAACTTTGGCAAGGATGCAGAGAAAAGGGAATATGTATACATCACTAGGGGCCATGTAAATTATCACAGCAACTATGAAATAATGGTATGGAGATTTCTTGAAAAACGAAAAAGTAGAACTACCATATTATCCAGCAATCACACTACTCAGGATTTATCTAGAGAAAAAGAAATCAATATATCAAAGGGATACCTGCATTCTCATGTTTATTGCAACACTGTTAACAATAGCAAACATAGGAAACCAACTTAAGTGTCCAGCAAGAGATGATAGAATAAAGCAAATGTGGCATATATAAACAATGAAATATTATTTGGCCATAGAAATAAAGTCATGTCATTTGCAGCAATGTAGGTGGAACTGAAGGTCATTATGTTAGGTGAGATAAGACAGGTACAGACAGATAAATATAGAATGTTCTCATTTATATGTGGAAGTTAAAAAATTGATCTCATGAAGGGTAGAATGATAGATACCAGAGGCTAGATAAGGCATGTGGGGAGGTGGAGGGATAGAGAGAGGTTGGCTAATAGGTAGAAAGAAACCTACAATTAGATAAAAAGAATACATTCAATGATAATGTTGGATAGCAGAACAGTGTGACTATAGTTAAAAATAATGTATTGTATATTTCAAAATAGATAGAAGAGAGGATTTGAAATGTTTGCAACACTTAGAAATGATAACTTGAGGTGATGGCCACCCCTAATACCTTGACTTCCTCACTTTAACAAAATATCAAATGCATGCCATATATATGTGCTAATATTTGTATCAATATAAAATAGTAATGTAATGAAATAAAGAACTGTAGGACTTTAGTATATAATAAAGGTAATATCCTAAATTGCTAGGGCCAAAATAATGTTGTTAATAAGTGATGTTAGGACAACTGGATAGCCACTTAGTAAGGAATAAAAGAGCATCCATTTTTAATATATACCAGTAAACTTTAATGGATAAGATATAATGTAAAAATGAACATTATAAATGTAGCAGAAGAAAACATAACAGGATTCCTTTTTTTTTTTTTTGAGACAGAATCTTGCTCTGTCACCCAGGCTGGAGTGCAGTGGTGCGAGCTCGGCTCACTGCAAGCTTCGCCTCCCAGATTCACGCCATTCTCTTGCCTCAGCCTTCCGAGTAGCTGAGACTACAGGCGCCCACCACTATGCCTGGTGAATTTTTTGTATTTTTAATAGAGACAGAGTTTCACCATGTTAGCCAGGATGGTCTCGATCTCCTGACCTTGTGATCCACCTGCCTCGGCCTCCCAAAGTGCTGGGATTACAGGCGTGAGCCACCGCGCCTGGCCCATTCCTTTAAATTCTATATGGAGAAAAACATTTTCAATTACATTTCTAAATTCAGATTCAATAATAAATGATTAATAATTGAATATATAAAAATTGTAAATCATTTCATTTTGGAGAGTAAAAGAGTAATAAGAAAAAAGAAATAACTAACTGGGTACAAATATTTGCAACATGTGCTGCAAAATAAAAGGGCCATTAACCTTAATGCATAAAACAGAATTTCTAAAGACCTTGAGGGAAGACTAAAAACTTTTGTTAATTAATAAGGCCTGAAATTAATTTTTAAGATGTTCAAAAATATATTAAAAAGGTCTTACATATAAGAAATTATACTAAAAATCGCTTATAAGTGAAATACAAATTATAACTACACTTAGTCACAATATCTCACCTATTGGATTGACAAACTCAAACACATAACAACATATACTGTTGGCCACGCTGTGGGAAAATGATGTATCACTGCTTTTAGAACTGTAAAATGATACAACCCTGATGGCGAACAATTTGGCAATACCTATCAAAACTACATAGGTACTTACCATTTGTTTCATAAATTACACTTCTCAGAATTAACCCTGTAGTTTTGCTTAATGCATTAGGTGAAAAAAATGGCACTAAAAAGTTCTAATTTATTAGCTTTGCATAGGAAATAACAGGAAAGAAATATATATGAACAGACCTGCTTAGATTTGCAAAAAAAAAGTATTGGCTGCTTACAAGAAATAGTTTTATCCTATTTTTTTACAATAGGATAAAACTATTGCTTACAAGAAATAGTTTTATCCAGAGAGAGGAGAAAGACCAATACCTGACTTAAGTGTTCTTAATTTTTTTTGTTTTTGTAATAGAGGGGAAATTCACATAACATAATAAAGTGAAAATTTAGTGGCATGTATTGCATTCACAATGTAAAAACACTATTTCTATTTATTTCCAAAATATTCTCCTCACCCCCAAATGAATCACCATACACATTAAGCAGTTACTTCCAATTCTTCCTTCTCCCCATCTCCAATCCCACACAACTGGGAACTACCAATCTGCATTCTGTCTCAACTGATTTACCTCTTCGAGATATTTCATATAAATTGAATCATATCATATGTGTGTGTCCTTTCATATCTATCTTCTTTTCCTTATCATAGTATTTTCAGGGCTGATCTACATTGTAACATTCACTTCATTTCTATTTATGGCTAAAATGTTATATCATCCATTGATGAATACTTGGGTTGTCTCACTTTTTGGCTAGTGTAAATAGTGCTGCTATGAACATGCATGTACATGTGTTTGTTGGAGAAACTATGTTCAATTCTTTTGAGTGTACACTTAGGAGTGAAATTGCCAGTTTATGTGGTAATTCTGTTTAACCCGAGGACTCACAAAACTGCTTTCCACAGAAGCTGTACCATTTTACATTCCTGAAGCAAAGTGAAAGAATTTCAATTTTTCCATATCCTCAACAATGCTTGTTATATGTCTTCTTGATCATGGCCATTCTAGTGGGTGTGAATTAGCATTTACATTTGCAGTGTGATTTGCATTTACGTTTCCCTAATGACTAATGATGTTAATATTTGCAAATATTATCTACCATTCCGTACATTGTCTTTTTACTTTATTGATAATGTTCTTTGATGCACAAAATATTTTCCATTTTTATTAGGTCCAATTTGTTGAGTTTCTGGTATTGTTTCTGAAACTTATGGTTTTATATCTAATAATCTATTGCCAAACCCAAGGTTGTATTTATCCTTATGCTGCCTTCTAAGTGTTATATGGTTTTAGTTTCTATGAGTAGGGAATTGATCCATTTTGAGTTAATTTTTATGTGGTGTGAGACAGCAGTCTAACAACATTATTTTGCATGCAGTTATACACTTGTCACAGCACCACTTATCCAAGAGGCTGTATTTGTTTGTTTGTTTAATGACCTTGGCCCCCTTGTCAAAAATCTATTGCCGATAGATTAGATGTGTGTGTGTGTTTTTTTGTTTGTTTTGTTTTTTGTTTTTCAATTCTATTTCATTTGTCTGCTCATATGTCAGAAGCTTACTATTTTGGTTAGTATATCTCTTTAGTAAGTTTTAAAATCAAGAAGTGTAAGTCATCCAACGTTGTTCTTCTTTTTCAAGACTCATTTCGCTATTCAGGGCTCCTTGCAATTCATGTGAAAGTGTTGAAAGTTCATCCACTTTTTCATCTGTACTCAGATTATAAGAGGACATTTGGGGGCAAATTAAAATATGATACATGACAACAGACTGCCAATGTTTGTATACCAGACTCCATTAAAAATATAAGTAAGAGTTTCTAACTTAATTCATTTAAATTTGAAATTTAAAATGCTAAATTAGGAAGGCAAGGAAGAATGAAGAAAGAAAAAACAAAGAAGCAACTAGTAAGGCACGGTGGCTCACAACTGTAATCCCAGAACTTTGGGAGTCCAAGGCGGGCAGATCATGAGGTCAGGAGATTGAGACCATCCTGGCTAACACGGTGAAAACCCTGTCTCTACTAAAAATACAAAAGAAAAAAAAAGATTAGCCGGGCGTGGTGGCGGGCACCTGTGGCCCCAGCTACTGGCGAGGCTAAGGCAGGAGAATGGCGAGAACCCGGGAGGCAGAGCTTGCAGTGAGCTGAGATGGCGCCACTGCACTCCAGCTGGGGCAACAGAGCAAGACTCCATCTCAAAAAAAAAAAAAAGAAACAAACAATTAGTTCGGACTGGTGGTGCATGCTTGTAGTTTCAACTGGAAGGCTGAGGTGGGAGAATCACCTAAATCCAGGGCATTGAGGCTACAATGAGTCATGTTCATCCCACTGCACTCCAGCCTGGGCAACAGGAGTGCAGACCCTGTCTGAACAAGACAAAACAAACAAACAAACAAAAAACAAACACATTTTAAAAATCTTTGATTGAAAGAAAAAGTTTAAAACTAGAAAAATAATTATTATGTAAAGTAACATAATTGGAATATTGATGCTGACAAATTTAACTACATAATTGTAAATCTTTACATTTTTATTAAGTACTGGATAATAAATTTTAATTGCAGGACCAATTTGGAAATAAACAAGACAAAGAAAGGAATCTGGAAGAAATTGATATACACCAAAGCTAAAATAAATTATGAAACAGTTAATATAACTAATAAATCCTAGAAAGGTGGCTTTTTGACTGCACCAAAAAATAAAAGTCAAAACTAAAAATAGTGAAAGTTTATGAGATTTAAAAATTAAACTGTTAGAAAAAGACAAGCACCTATAGTCTCAGTGACAGAGATGATTGAACAAAAATGATTACATAAACTCAATGTAATATAATTTCTAAATATTCACAAACTTCAATAATATGAGTATATTTTAATTGTATATGAGTATTATAAATTGCCATTATTTATTAAGATGGAATTTCTTTTTAGACCAATGATCTGGTCAGGTTGTAAACTGTTTCATAGAATTGCAATAAAATATTCTGAAACTGAATTTTTTGCAATAAAAATCTATAAGCAAAGTATTACAGGATATTAAAAATTTCCTAGTTTAAAGAAAAAAGATGCAGTCCAATTCATTTAATAAAGCTAGTCTAAACTGACACTTGAAACAACAAAACTAAAGAAATTACAAAACTAAACTCACTTAGGACCAAGCAAGTGATTACAAATTGCAAATTATAAAAATGTTGTCGGGATTTTGAAAAAATAATTTTATTTTCTAGGTGATTTTATAAAAATACATAAACAAATTATCTTAATAGACAAGAAAATAACATTGAAAATATTCACTGTCCATTCATAACTTTTCTAATAGTTTTAAGAATATGAAAATAGAAGCATAAGTCATAATTTTAAAAGATGCAATCTTATAATCAACACCTTACACAGTGTTGATAGCAATCGCTTCTAGTTTTCTACATGTGGCCAATTTCACTTTATTAATAGTCCTTGTCTGATCCAGAGAAAGAAGTATGAGATGTTGATTAGGGTATTTTTTTACTCAGTGAAGAAAACAAAACATCAAAAGAAACTCATTAACTTTTTCTCTTTTCCGGTCACCTTTTTCCTTCCCGGGTTTAAGACGTGATTGCTGTAAGTGCAGGAATCATCTTACAACTATGAAGACAAAAGCCTCAGAAAAGAATGGCAGAGCAGTAAGGTAGAAAGAACTTCAACTTCTGCTGACCATTGAGCAGCTTCAGAGCTTGTACTCCTACCTCCAGGATCTCTTTGGTTCAGTTTCTATTATGAGTAGTAGAATAAAACATAAACGATGTTAGCTTGATATTTATGTGTGATTTAATTGTGACCATCACTACACTGTGTCATCTATTGTTTTATAAATTATTGATGAAAACTAATGAAAAATAAGGAAAATAAATATTGGAAAAGAGATGCCAACATTATTATTGATGATATGTGTGTTCAGCAGGAAAACAACACTGTCAGTTGAAGAACTACTTGCATGGATATACATATATAAAATATATATAATATATTATATATATATTATATATACATAACATTAAAAATAAGGTGTGATTCCCTGGGACAAAAATGTCAGGAATGCAATTTTTTAGTTCTTTTTTCTAAAAACCTACTAAATGTTTAAAGAAAATAAAAATAGGGAAGCACAAACAGTAGAACAATGCTAAACTACAACAAAAACTCTACAATCACTGAAGTTAACAAGTAGAACCAACCACACACTATATGCACACTAATGAATGTATGGTAAATATATTTGATTCACGTTTAATAAAAATAACAACTTTACCAGAGGTTCCTTTTGACAAGGATGGCATGAGAGGAAAGGTCTGGATGAGTAGAGAAAATGCTTAGGAAGAGACAGCATCTTCTTACAGTAGTTACATTTTAGCTACTCGATCTCGATGGATATGAAAGTGTTTTTGTTTTGTTTTGTTTTTTTATGGAGTCTTGCTCTGTCACCCAGGCTGTAGTGCAGTGGCGTGATCTCAGCTCACTGCAACCTCTGCCTCCCGGGTTCAAACGATTCTCCTGCCTCATCCTCCCGAGTAGCTAAGACTACAAGGCACGCCACCATGCCTGGATAGGTTTTGTATTTGTAGTAGAGACGGGGTTTTATCACGTTGGTCAGGCTGGTCTTGAACTCCTGATCTCAGGTGATCTGCATGCCTCGGGCTCTCAAAATGTTGGAATTATAGCGTGAGCCACCGCACCTGGCCTGAAAGTGCTTGATATGGGAGCCATTGATGCCAGATAGGAGAGTGACTGTGATGAAATATGAAAAAAGTAGTACTAAAAAGTGAGACCAAAAGAATTGAAATTGTTTAAAAAGAAAGAATTGAAAAATTTGTAAGCTATAGAAGAATATGAAATAAATTGAGTTTCTTTAGCAATTTTTAAAAGTTAAAAAACATATAGAGGTATATGAGTTTCTGATACCAGAAACAGAACACAGAGTAAAGATTGAGAAGGTTGTATATATGTGAAGAATTTATATGTATCAAATATATGCATTTGATATATATTTATATCTATTTTGATATGTATTTAGAAATGTATAAGAATTTTTATCTATTATATATGTATTATATAAATATGTACTTGTCATATATAAAAATTCTTTACATATATATGAATAATTCACCAATGTTCAAATATACATGCATTCTTTTTCTTAAGTAAAAATCAGCCACAACATTTAAAGGTCTAAGTAATGATGCTAAACTGAGTATATGGCAGAACATTCTTGGGAAAAAATATCAAAGTTTCCAAGAACATATGCTTCAAAAATCACTGTGTCCAAACAAAAACAAGCATACTCTTTACAAAATCTTATCCTCCTCCTGTATTCTCTGTTAATGCTACCATGACCTTCCCAATCAATAACATTACCTTCATTCCTATTTTTTTGCTCACACACTCCTAACCAATAAGTCACTATATTCTGTCAAATCTTTCCCTTTAATATCAGTTGAGTTTATATTGTAGTTTTTATTTCTATTGCCTTTCCCTTCATTCATATTACCATATCTCATTTCAATTACTACAACTGCCACGTAAAACTTTTTTCTAGTATGACCCCTTTTAAATCCTTTCTCTTCTCTGAACTGCAATTGACTTTCTAAAATACAAAATTGCCTCTGTCACTTCCCAGCTAGATTAATAGCTATAATAGTTTATTTTTTAAAATATAATTGTTTAGGTTTATAGTCTATGCAACCTACAATTCTGGCTGACATCTTAACTGGCAATGTATAAAACAGCCCATGGATATTGGACATTGCCAAGTATCTAAAGGGTGATTAAAAGAAGACACAGCGTTCTATAGAGCTAAGGGAGGATGCATTTTTTTTTTAAAAAAGAAAGTTATCAACTAGAAAAGCTGAAAGATAACTTTCTTTACTAAATAAGAAACACCAAAATGGATTATCAAAACTATGTATTATAATATACATAAAGTACACATATAGTATATTGTCTTTTCCAAATTTCTAAAGAAAGAAACGATGCTGACATTAATATGAAAAACTCCAGGATATTCAGCAGTTCTGTAAATGATTTATCATCTACACTCTTCCTATCTTAGAAATGCATGTAGTCTCTTTCTACTGTGTTCTTCAGTGCTTCTCTTCAGGTTTATCTCTATTATTAGTGGAGACTCCAAATGGAGGCAAGTAAAAAAAAAAAAAAAATAAGTCCTCACAGTCTTTCTTCCCTGTGCAGTTGTTTTATCTATTCCTTCTTTAGAGATGAAAAATCTGAAACTCCAAGACACTACACTATTACATCAATAACCCCATATCTATTTTATACAAGAGTAGAGTGCTGTTCAACATAAGAAAACTGATGAGAGGGTCAGAGTATAGTCAATGTCAAAACAGAAGTACAAGTCTGGCTTACTCAAATTATAGTTACAACTTAATAGTGATACTTGTCCTGAAACTAGGATATCTAGTTTAAAATATTTTTTCTTCCTTTATGCTTTATGTTCTGAATTACAGGTGCAGAACTTGCAGGTCTGTTATGCACATGTACATGTGCCATGGTGGTTTGCTGCACCTATCAGCCCGTCATCTATATTAAGTATTTCTCCTAATGCTATCTCTCCCCTAGCCCCCTACCCCTGACAGGCTCCAGTGTGTGATGTTCCCCTCCCTGTGTCCATGTGTTCTCATTGTTCAACTCCCACTTATGAGGGAGAGTATGTGGTGTTTGGATTTCTGTTCTTGTGTTAGTTTGCTGAGAATGATGGTTTCCAGCTCCATCCATGTCTCTGCAAAGGACATGAACTCATCCTTTTTCGTGACTGCATAGTATTTAATGGTGTATATGTACCACATTTTCTTTATCCAGTCTATCATTGATGGGGATTTGGGTTGGTTCCAAGTCTTTGCTATTGTGAACAGTGCTGCAATAAACATATTTGTGCATGTGTGTTTATAGCAGCATGATTTGTAATCCTTTGGGTATATACCCAGTAATGGGATTGCTGGGTCAAATGGTATTTCTAGTTCTAGATCCTTGAGAAAATGCCACGGTGCTTTCCACAATGGTTGAAGTAGTTTACACTCCCACCAAAAGTGTAAAAGCATTCCTATTTTTCTACATTCTCTCCAGCATCTGTTGTTTCCTGACTTTTTAATGATCACCATTCTAACTGGTGTGAGATGGTATCTCATTGTGGTTTTGATTTGCATTTCTCTAACGACCAGTGGTAATGAGCTTTTTTTCTTCTGTTTGTTGGCTGCATAAATGTCTTCTTTTGAGAAGTGTCTGTTCATATCCTTCGCCCACTTTTTGATGGGGTTGTTTGTTTTTTTCTTGTAAATTTGTTTAAGCTCTTTGTAGACTCTGGATATTAGCCATTTACAGGTGGATAGATTGCAAAAATTTTCTCCCATTCTGTAGGTTGCCTGTTCACTCTGATGGTAGTTTCTTCTGCTGTGCAGAAGCTCTTTAGTTTAATTAGATCCCATTTGTCTATTTCGGCTTTTGTTGCCATGGCTTTTGGTGTTTTAGTCATGAAGTCTTTGCCCATGCCTATGTCCTGAATGGTATTGCCTAGGTTTTCTTCTAGGATTTTTATGGTTTTAGGTGTTACGTTTAAGTGTTTAATCCATCTTGAGTTAATTTTTGTATAAGGTGTTAGGAATGAATCCAGTTTCAGTATTTTGCATTTGGCTAGCCAGTTTTCCCAACACCATTTATTAAATAGGGAATCCTTTCTGCATTGCCTGTTTTTGTCAGGTTTGTCAAAGATCTGATGATTGTAGAAGTGTGGTATTATTTCTGAGGCCTCTGTTCTGTTTCACTGGTCTATATATCTGTTTTGGTACCATTACATGTTATTTATGTTACTGTATACTTTAGTATAGTTTGAAGTCAGGTAGCATGATTGCCTCCAGCTTTGTTCTTTTTGCTTAGGATCGTCATGGCTATGCGGGCTCTTTTTGGTTCCATATTAAATTTAAAATAGTTTTTTTCCAATTCTGTGACTAAAGTCGATAGTAGCTTGATGGAGATAGCATTGAATCTATAAATTTCTTTGGGCAGTATGGCCATTTTCACAATATTGATTCTTCCTATCTATGAGCATGGAATGTTTTTCCATTTGTTTGTGTCCTCTCTTATTTCCTTAAGCAGTGGTTTGTAGTTCTCCTTGAAGAAGTATTTCACATCCCTTGTAAGTTGTATTCCTAGGTATTTTATTCTCTTTGTAGCAATTGTGAATGGGAGTTCACTCATGATTTGTCTCTCTGTTTGTCTGTTATTTGTGTATAGGAATGCTTGTGATTTTTGCACATTGATTTTGTATCCTGAGACTTTGCTAAAGTTGCTTAACAACTTAAAGAGATTTTAGGCTGAGATGATGGGATTTTCTAAATATACAATCATGTCATCTGCAAGCAGGCACAATTTGATTTCCTCTTTCCTAATTGAATAGCCGTTATTTCTTTCTCTTGCCTGATTGCCCTGGCCAGAATTTCCAATACTATGTTGAATAGGAGTGGTGAGAGAGGGCATCCTTGTCTTGTACTGGTTTTCAAAGGGAACATCTCTAGTTTTTGCCTAGTTAGTACGGTGTTGGCTGTGGATTTTTCATAAATAGCTCTTATTATTTTGAGATACATTTCATCAATGCCTAGTTTATTGAGTGTTTTTAGCATGAAAGGCTGTTGAATTTTGTCGAAGGCCTTTTCTGCATCTATTGAGATAATCATTTGGTTTTTGTCATTGGTTCTGTTTATGTGATGGATTTCATTTACTTATTTGCCTATGTTGAACCAGCCTTTCATCCCAGGGATGAAGCTGACTTGATCATGCTGGATAAGCTTTTTGATGTGCTGCTGAATTCTGCTTGCCAGTATTTTATTGAGGATTTTCACATTGATGTTCATCAGGGATATTAACCTGAAATTTTCCTTTTTTTGTTGTGTCTCTGTCAGGTTTTGGTATCAGGATGATGCTGGCCTCATAAAATGAGTTAGGGAGGAGTCCCTCTTTTTCTATTAGAATAGTTTCAGAAGGAATGGTACCAGCTCCTGTTTGTACCTCTGGTAGAATTCATTTGTGGATTTTTTTGGTTGGTAGGCTATTAATTGCTGCCTCAATTTTGAGAACTTGTTATTGCTCTATTCAGAGATTCAACTTCTTCTTGGTTTAGTCTTGGGAGGGTGTATGTGTCCAGGAACTTATCAATTTCTTCTAGATTTTCTAGTTTATTTACATAGGAGTTTTTATAGTATTCTCTATTGGTAGTTTCTATTTCTGTGGGATCAGAGGTGATATCCCCTTTATCATTTTTTATTGCATCATTTGATTCTTCTCTCTTTTCTTTTTTGTTCTCTCTAATTCTTCTTTATTAGTCTTGCTAGCAGTTTATCTATTTTGTTGATCTTTTCAAAAAACTAGCTCCTGGATTCATTGATAATTTTTGAAGGGGTTTTCGTGTTTCTGTTTCCTTCAGTTCTGTTGTGATCTTTGTTATTTCTTGCCTTCTGCTAGCTTTTGAATTTATTTGCTCTTGCTCGTCTAGTTCTTTTAATTGTGACTTTAGGGTGTTGATTATTGATATTTCCTTCTTTCTCTCCTGGGCATTTAGTGCTATAAATTTCCCTCTACACATTGCTTCAAATGTGTCCCAGAGATTCTGGTACATTTTGTCTTTGTTCTCATTGGTTTCAAAGAACATCTTTATTTCTGCCTTCATTTCGTTATGTACCCAGTAGTCAGTCAGGAGCATGTTTTTCAGTTTCCATGTAGTGGTGCAGTTTTGAGTGAGTTTCTTAATCCTGAGTTCTAAATTAATTCCACTGTGGTCTGAGAGACAGTTTGTTGTGATTTCTGTTCTTTTCCACTTGCTGAGGAGTGTTTTGCTTCCAATTATGTGGTCAATTTTAGAATAAATGTGATGTGGTGCTGAGAAGAATGTACATTCTGTTGATTTGGGGTGGAGAGTTCCATGGATGTCTATTAGATCCGCTTCATCCAGAACTGAGTTCAAGTACTGGATATCCTTGTTAATTTTCTGTCTTGTTGATCTGTCTAATAACGACAGAGGTGTGTTAAAATCTCCCACTATTATTGTGTGGCAGTCTAAGTCTCTTTGTAAGTCTTTAACGACTTGCTTTATGAATCTGGGTGCTTCTGTATTGCATGCATATATATTTGGAATAGTTATCTTTTTTCATTATGTAATGCCCTTCTTTGTCTCTTTTGATCTTTGTTGGTTTAAAGTCTGTTTTATCAGAGACTAGGATTGCAATCCCTGCTTTTTTTTTTTTTTTTGCTTTCTATTTGCTTGGTAAATATTCCTCCAATCCCTTTATCTTGAGCTTATGTGTGTCTTTGATAAGGGACAGACTGCCTCCTCAAGTGGGTCCCTGACCCCCGTGTATCCTGACTGGGAGACACCTTTCCAGTAGGGGCCGACAGGCACCTCATACAGGAGTGCTCTGGCTGGCATCTGGCAGGTGCCCCTATGGGATGAAGCTTCCAGAGGAAGGAACAGGGAGCTATCTTTGCTCTTCCGCAGGCTCCGCCAATGATACCCAGGCAAACAGGGTCTGGTGAGGACCTCCAGCAAACTCCAGCGGACCTGCAGCAGAGGCGCCTGACTGTTAGAAGGAAAACTAACAAACAGAAAGGAATAGTATCAACATCAACAGAAAGGATGTCTACTCAGAGACCTTATCCAAAGGTCACCGATTTCAAAAACTAAAGGTAGATAAATCCACGAAGATGGGGAGAAACCAGCGGAAAAAGGCTGAAAATTCAAAAAACCATAACACCTCTTCTCCTCCAAAGGATCACAGCTCCTCACCAGCAAGGGAACAAAATTGGACAGAGAATGAGTTGGATGAATTGACAGAAGTAGGCTTCAGATGGTGGGTAATAACAAACTCTTCCAAGCTAAAGGAGCATGTTCTAACCCACTGAGAGGAAGCTAAGAACCTTGAAAAACGATTAGATGAATTGCTAACTAGAATAACCAGTTTAGAGAAGAACAAAAGTGACCTGAGGGAGCTGAAAATCACAGCACAAGAACTTCCTGAAGCATACATAAGTATCAATAGCCAAATCAATCAAGTGGAAGAAAGGATATTAGAGATTAAAGATCAACTTGAGGAAATAAAGTAAGAAGACAAGATTGGAGAAAAAAAGAGTGAAAAGAAATGAAGAAAGTCTCCAAGAAAGAGGGACTGTGTGAAAAGACCAAATCTACATTTGATTGGTGTACCTGAAAGTGACAGGGAGAATGGAACCAAGTTGGAGAATGCTCTTCAGGATATTATCCAGGAGAACTTCCCAATCTGTCAAGGCAAGCCAACATTTAAATTCAGGAAATACAAAGAATACCACAAAGATACTCCTCAAGAATAGCAACCCCAAGACACATAATTGCCAAATTCACTGAGGTTGAAATGAAGGAAAAAATGTTAAGGGCAGCTAGAGAGAAAGGTCAGATTACCCACAAAAGGAAACCCGTCAGACTAACAGCAGATCTCTCAGCAGAAACCCTACAAGCCAGAAGACAGTGGGGGACAATATTAAACATTCTTAAAGAGAAAAATTTCAACCCAGAATTTCATATCCAGCCAAAGTAAGCTTCATAAGCAAAGGAGAAATAAAATACTTTACAGACAGGCAAATGCTGAGAAATTTTGTCACCACCAGGCCTGCCTTACAAGAGCTCTTGAAGGAAGCACTAAATATGGAAAGGAACAACTGGTACCAGTCACTGCAAAAACGTACCAAATTGTAAAGACCATTGACACTATGAAGAAACTGCATCAACTAACAGGCAAAATAATGAGCTAGTTTAAAATATTTAAGTTTTAAATGCTCACATATTCATCGCTAATGATATTATGTTTCCAATATCTAAATACTTTTACTTTATTAGATGTCTACAAACTGCATTGGGTATATGTTTGGAGTTGTGACAGATAACATGAAGTGAATCTGATTAGTTTCATAAGTAAATTAGAATATTAATAATAAATTATGGACTTTAACAGCTGGATGAAAGGATTATTTATTCAATTAATTGTCCAGAGTAACATATATGTGTCTATGGACAATTTTTGGATGTTTAACTCTAGATTCAAACAGATGGGGTTAGAGAAGAAGTATACAGTCTCTGGTCTTCTGGTCCTATAAGATAAAAATACATTTTGAATGCCAAGGTAATGAACGTTATTCAATTGTTTCTAACAGAAGAAACAGAAAGTTACCAATCACTGATATATAAACAAGTGATGTTTACTCTGGTGTGTTGTTCAAATAAGTGGATTTTCCTTAAGTGTCTTGCAAAGTGCTTGTTGGCACCTGTGTATATGTAAGACCAAGAAAATACCCACATATGTCTAATGGTGCGTGTAATCCAGGCCATTTGGGAGGCCGAGGCGGGTGGATCACCTGAGGTCGGGAGTTTGAGACTAGCCCAACCAATATAGAGAAACCCTGTCTCTGCTAAAAGTACAAAATTGACCAGGCGTGGTGGCGCATGCCTGTAATCCCAGCTGCTCGGGACGCTGAGGAAGGAGAATCACTTGTACCCAGGAAGTGTAGGTTGTGGTGAGCCGAGATCACACCATTGCACTGCAGCCTGGGAAACAAGAGAAACTCCACCTCAAAAAAAAAAAAAAAAAAAAGAGGGAGGCTTTTATTTGCCTAAAAGTAGTGAAAAGTACAAAGGAAAAAGGAGTTTAAGTTTCATAAAAATATTATACTTGAAGTGCTGCTTTTATAAGTGCAAATATAAGAAGCAATAAGAATTGATAAAACATAATTATTGAGAATATAACAAAAACATTAAATTATTTAACATATATAAATTATCTCATATTTCACATTTTAGAAAGTCCTACTAATAGTTTCAATAAGTATACAGATGAATAAATGCATATGAACATAACATGTATAAAGTTGTCAGTCATTTGAAATATACTTATTTCTATTTATATTTTATTCTACATTTTCCTCTATCACTGATGATTTTATCATGTTTATGTATATGTATATATTATAAAATATACATATATCTATCATGTATCTGAAATACTAATCTGTTTATAAACATATGTACTGTAAAAAATGGCAAACTTGGAAATTTTACTCCTATCTTATTCCTTCTATTCTAGTCTATCTTCATCCTTGCCCATCCATTATCACACATCCCTGTAAGAAATCATCTCATGAATTTAAAAATTTATTCTTTCTCTACTCCTTTTACACAGATAAGCAGATATAGGTATATACTTTATTTTTCTGATATATAGAGTTATGTGCTGAATTTTGTTCCCCCAAAATTCATAAGTTGAAGACCTAATACTCAGTTGCACAGAATATGATCATATTTAGAAATAGGGCCTATAGAGTGGTAATTAGGCTTAGATGAAGTCATATGAGTGGACCTTCATTCAGTAGGACTGGTGTCATTATTTTAAAAAGAAAATTTGGACATAGAGACACAGGATGCACAGGTACAGAGAAAAGACCATGTGAGGACACAGGAAGAAGGCAGCCATCTGAAAGAAAAGGAGATAGACTTTAGGAAAAAACAAATTTGCTAACACCTTGATATCAGACTTAGAGCCTTTGTAAAGCTGTGAGAAAATGCATTTCTATTGTTTAACCCACATAGTCTATGGCATTTGGTTATGACATTCTTAGCTAACTAATACACATAGTTATAAAGCCTTATTCTTATTGTATGCATATATTCAGCAATAGGCATTTAAATTTGAAAATAAGAATAATTATTAGGGATCATTTAGCCATAAACCTCTGGAAGCTAAGTACATACAAACAGAATAACTATTAAGTTATGTTACAGCCAGTAGACATAATTTTTTGTAGTTATTATTACAGTTCATTTAGATGAATAATTATATAATGTTTATAACTTTCTGTGCTAACTGGTTCTAGAAACTACATTTGGAAAAATAAGTACACGAGCAATAGAAAACAACTGCAAAGTCTCTTCTTGTGTTGTAGTTTTTGTGTGCCACATTACCAATTTTAACCTTACCCATACTGGAAGCCCGCAAAATATTTTTCATAGGTTTTGGATCAATGTTTTGTAAAAATCATATTAGTAACTGCTAAGCTACTGAGGCAAGGAAGCAGACTGTGTCATATGGTCAGAGTGTCAGGGAGAAGCAAGATGAGCAGTAAGCACAAGGACAGTACATTGCTCTCAGTCTTTAAAAAAGGCTCAGATGCAGTGCTGGCTTCACCAATTCTGTCAACAATGCAAGGAGAAATATATTTGCCATTTAGAAGAATCAAGTGATGGATGTGAAAGAAAGTAAATAAAAGTGCTATATTTCCTCAACACAGATGCAGAAATGGCACCAACTGCTGACCTGAAAGAAAGCCTGTCTTTTGCTTCCAACATAGCAAAGTATGATTGAAGCAGTTTGATAGTGAAGATTATTTTCTGTTTTCTGTAGTATTATTCACCTTAATTTCAGGACTTGATGTACTTCCATATATCAAGCCTGTTTCATGATGCTAGCAAATTGAGCATTGGGAAATGATATCCTTGCAAACAAAGGGGGTCCAAAAGTAAAACTGGGAATTATATTGAATGGTTGAAATTTCTAAGAGTGAAAGGGAAATTCTCAAAGAGTAGAAGAAATATCTGTGGCTTTGCTTTAGAGATTTGAGTATCCACAGGAGTAATCTACTAATTTCCAAACCCATAGTTTGTTTTTACGGTCCAGTTATGGCAGGAAAAATAACCCATGGTCAAAGTGGATGTTTTAAGGAGATTTTAATAAAGGGGGTATTTTTAAAGATGTGAGGAGAATTTAGACAAAATATAAAGAATGGTGCAGTACCAGGGAGCTGGTAAGAGGAGGAGGAGGTCTGTCACCACTCCTCTCTGGAAATAGGTCAGATAAAAGGAGAGTGACTACTGGAACTGGAAAGACAGAGTCACAATGTACAGGGTCTCCTTGGCCGGAGCTGTGAAGTCCATGGTAACACAGCCAATACGAAACCAAAGGGCTGATTTTTTTGATGTCTTGCTTCTCCCTCCCTCATAACTCCTGCTAGAATTCACCATTTAATAAGCCTAGATGTTAGGGAATATGAAGGTTAATTTTAGGTGTCAATTAGGTTGTGTTATAGTACCCAGCTTTTAGTCAAACACTGTTCAGGGTGTTGCTGTTGAAGCCACGTCCTTCCTCGGGGGTAATACCTGAGGTTCGTTGCCTCATGCTGATGATATCAAGGACACTGAGGCACGTGGAGTAAGGTTAAGAGCAGAGGGTTACTTTGGGAGGCTGAGACAGGCGGATCACCAGGTCAGGAGATCGAGACCATCCTGGCTAACATGGTGAAACCCCGTCTCTACTAAAAAAATACAAAAAACTAGCCGGGCGAGGTGGCGGTGCCTGTAGTCCCAGCTACTAGGGAGGCTGAGGCAGGAGAATGGCCTCAACCCAGGAGGCGGAGCTTGCAGTGAGCTGAGATCTTGCCACTGCACTCCACTGGGCGACAGAGCAAGACTTCCTCTCGAAAAAAGAAAAAAAGAGCAGAGGGTTAATAGGCGAAGAAAGAGAAAAGCTCTCCCTGCTGCAGAGAAAGAGGGGCTACTGAGTGGGTCTTCTGGTTCCCTGGTGAAATGCACGGGATTTTATAGGTGAGTTTGAGGAGGCGATGTCTGATTTGAGGGCACCAGAGATTGATTGGGCCAGATGTGCCATTTGTATAGAGCAGGAAGAAGCTGGACGCCCCATCTTAATCTTTTATTATACAGATGGGTTCTCTATCTAGTCGGCACCATGTTGCCTGTTTCTTTACTGTACACGTGGTTGACAAAGAGAAGATGAGGCCTCCATGTTGAACATGGCTGGCCCCTAGGTAACCTTTTCTTATTGGCACAGCTGCGGGCATTCACCCTTGCAAGCTTCTAGCTTGCTTTTCTACCTCTGCAGTTTGCTTTTTCAGGCTGCTCTTTGTTAGGAAAGAAATGATTTGGGGATTGCGTTTTTGTTAAAAGGGAAGGCTTACCAAGGACTCTCTTACCCTCACCAACTGCCTAAATAATTTCTTTTTAGCTCCTGTATCACTATGAAGGTAGTTTTAGAGACATGATTAACATTTATATTAGTAATCATTGAGTAAAGCAGATTACCCTCCATAATATGCATAGGCTCCATCCAATCAGTTGAAATTCTTAAAAGAAAAGAGGTCTCTCTGGGGGAAAAGAATTCATCATCCAGACAGCCTTTAACCCAAGAAAGATTGCAACACCCGTTCTTGCCAGAATTTCCAGCTGTTGACCAGTCTTGCAGATTTTGAACTTGCCAGTCCTCACAATCACATATCCCAACGTCTTAAAAATGTTTTTCTATATAGATAGATAGATAGATGACTTCCTTTATTTCTGTTTCTCTAGGAAACTATGACTCAGAGAGAGAAAAAGAACTCACTGAATTAGTATATATATTTATATATATCAGCATCTTGAAAAAAGAGTAGGATGGAAAAGGGGGAAGAAAAGACCAGTTGAGATGAATAAAAAAAAATCCAGCATGATCATCAATCAAATGTTTATGTACAGTATCTGTGCACACATTTTTGCATACAGATACAGTAATCCTTCCCTATCTCTGAGGAATATGTTCCAAAAACCCTAGTAAATGTCTGAAACCATGGATACCAAACTATATATATACTGTTTCTTTCCCATACATACATATGTAATAAAGTATAATTTATAAATTAGGCACCGTTGGAGATTAACAATAATAACTAATAATAAAATAGAACAATCGGCCAGGTATGGTGGCTCACACCTGTAATCCCAGCACTTTGTGAGGGCAAGGCGGGTGGATCACGAGGTCAGGAGATCAAGACCATCCTGGCCAACATGGTGAAACCCCATCTCTACTAAAAAATACAAAAATTAGCCGAGTGTGGCAGCGCACGACAGTTGAATTGCTTGAACCCAGGAGGCGGAGGCTTTAGTGAGGCAAGATCGCGCCACCACACTCCAGCTTAGGCAACAGAGGGAGACTCCATCAAAAAAAAACAAAAACAAAAACAATAGTAATAATAATAAAATAGAAGAGTTATAACAATATACTGTAATAAGTTATGTGAATTAGGGTTCTCGTTCTCAAAATATATTCCTGTGCTGTGCTCGTCTATTTACAGATGTAATGGACTGCAGGAAACTGAAACCATGGAAAACGAAACCACAGGTAAGGAGGGACTAGTATAATACTAGCTATAATGAAAACTATTTGAAATTTTCCAGAGAATACTAAAAGGATAAAGAAAACTTTTGGAAGTTACCTGATTGACAATATGTAAACCTTGACCTTAGATAAACCTGTCTTTCTACTGTGCTAATGTAAGTGTCCAAAGACAAACCTAATTATTTTACAGCAATGAAAAAGTCACATCATTATTACCTGGGAAATTGTTAGAAATGCAAATTCCCTGGTACCACCCCAGATGTACAGAATCAGAAATTGTATTGTTAAGGCTTAGCAACCTGTGTTTTAGGCAAGCTTCTGAGTAATAATAATATATACTGAAGTTAAAAATCAGGGTTAATTAGTAAAATAGAAAATCAAATATATTTTTAACATAGTGTTAGTTTTGTATTTATTATTATATTACTCATTTTGTGATTATAGTAAGAAATCAAGATCACCATACCATTTAAGTATAGTCTATATGCACTTGTACCCTGAACTTAATATAAAAGTTTTAAATAGGAAAATATTGAGTTACAAATTTAGTAAAAAAGTTTTTTAAAAGTATAGCCTATTGATGTACATTTTCAGCAAATGTACAGGTAAAAAACTAGAACTAGGGCTGTTAGCAGGCTTTTGTTCCAAGCCTATCAACAGTGGTACCACGGAAGTCATGGAAAAATATATGAATATGATACATTAGTCATGATTTTTGCAGAGAAAGTCACCCATGGAGAGAAGGAAAAGCAGCCTTGACTTGCTGTGGGAGGGAAATGGCAATGCAGTGTGGAGAATCTGATCCAGGTGTCAAAATTGGGAAATAGACATATTAATGAAATATTAGTGCCTATGTGATCAGAAACTCCTATCTGATACCAGTCCCAGATGATGACGCAGGGAAAGAAATAATCAGTGCTTAGGCTCAGGGAACGCCATGGAAGGATGCAGTATGCAGTAAATGAAAGTGGCCAGTCCCAGGCTGTGGCACTGAGACTGTCTGCTTTAGGGCACAACTCATCTTAAATTCACAGAAGAGCATAAGGAGGAGCAGGACATCTGCCACTCTCTTCAGGTACATATTTAATAACTGCTAAATTGACTGATGTCATCAAGGGAAATGCACTAATGGAAAAATAATTAGATAATTGAGGAGTACAATTGCTGTTAAAATAAAGATGACAAGCTAAATAGATTTATAATAGATAAAATAAAGCTATTGAGGGCTTGATATTAGTATTTGCAATGTGAAAAATCATGGAAACACTAAATGTAAAAACAATATTTTAAGTTAAAAAAATTTAAAAAGAACAAAATTGAAAAAATAATTATTGAGCAGAATAATCTGAGTAACACTTTTCTTCACAGCAAAACATGATTAAAAAATGGGAAAAAGAAAAGAAAATTTAAAATATATGGAAGATACAAAGAGAAATGCCAATATCTGTATACTAAAGTTCAGTAGTTAAATGTTTGAGATCATAGTTTCTGTTCTTAGGATGCCACAGAAGTTTGTAATGGACTAAGACTATATATAGCTCATAACAATGATAAAATCTGACTTTAAAAAAGATGATATTTAAAGCCATTGGATAATAACCATATGAAGGAGAAATAGCATCATCCATCTCAGGCCTTCTAGATTATCCAGTATGCCAGACACCAGGCATATGAACAATGTCATTCAAGATCACTTAGTTCCTAGCTGGCCTAAACCAGAGCCACCTATCTCAAACTACTAAATTGCTGGGGGAAAAAGAGTTGTTATAAATTACTGTTTTATGGAAGTTTGTTAAGCAGTAAATACAGATACCCAGGGAAAATCACATGTAACCATATATGAATTGGATGTCTATTTTATAACTTCTCCAATATAGTATTAGAGAAACAATTCACATTATCAATTCTTTTAATTTTATTTATTCTTATCACATGTACTAGTATTTGGTTGTGATTTAACTTTATGTTTTCTTAATGAATAATAATATGAGCATCTTTATGCCCATCACTGTATCTTTTTTTTTGGTCAAGTGTAACATTTTATTTTATTTTATTTTATTTATTTTTATTTTTATTTTTATTTTACTTTTTTGAGATGGAGTCTCGCTCTGGCGCATTCTTGGCTCACTGCAAGCTCCGCCTCCCGGGTTCACGCCATTCTCCTGCCTCAGCCTCCCCAGTAGCTGGGACTACAGGCGCCTGATACCATGCCCGGCTAATTTTTTTTAAATTATGTTTTTATTTTTAGTAGATACGGGGTTTCCCTGTGTTAGCAGATGGTCTCGATCTGACCTTGTGATCTGCCCGCCTCCGCCTCCCAAAGTGCTGGGATTACAGTTGTGAGCCACCGCGCCTGGCCAAATGTACCTTTTTTTTTTTTTTTTTTTGAGGCGGAGTCTTGCTCTGTCGCCCAGGCTCACTACAAGCTCTGCCTCCCGGGTTCACACCATTCTCCTGCCTCAGCCTCCCGAGTAGCTTGGGACTACAGGCGCCCAGGCCCGGCTAATTTTTTTTTTTATTTTTTTAATAGAGAGGGAGTTTCACCGTGTTACCCAGGATGGTCTCCATCTCCTGATCTCGTGATCCACCCGCCTTAGCCTCCCAAAGTGTTGGTATTATAGGCATGAGCCACCGCGCCTGGCCAAGTGTACTATCTTTAATAGGGTTGTTTTCTTATTGGGTTTTGACAATTCTTCGTATGCTGTTATGAGATATAACATAACTTGCAAATATTTTCAACCAATTTGTGGATTTTAATTCTCTTACAGTCTGCTTTGAAGAGGAAATATTTTAATTTGAAATCCAATTTACCAATATGTCATTTTATGGATTGCATTTTTGTAGCTACATCATAGAAATTTTAGTCTAACACAAAGTTACAGAAGTTTTGTTCTATTCAAGTCTTGGCTTAGGTGAGATGAGTAAGTGACCTAAGGCACACAACTTAAGGAGGCACTCAAAATCACAGCCATGCAAGAAAAGTCCGTGTATTTTCCCTTACCTGGGCCCCTCCCACCATTAAAGTATAATCTTTACCTGTGAAGGTAAATGTTTTTGTCTGTTGAGCTTTTTTCTGTATTCCCAGTTTCTGTCACATACTAGAAATTCAACTGGTATTTGTTCAAAGAGCAAATTAAGAAATGTTTTTTAATTTCAGAGAGCCAATAAAAAGGTAACTACAGGATGCGAAAAATTCATTGTACTCCCATTTATGTATGAGATTTAAACCATTCTGCAGAGGACTGATACACCGATTCTAGAAATAAATATATGTTTATTTATAATAGCTATGAGATTAAGGAGTCAAAGTGATTTCAGTTTTCTTCTTTATCGTCTTCTAGTTGCAATTTTTAAAATAATCACCCATTCTTTCAATAATTGAGAGAAGAAAGGCATGAGGTTGATGAGTTAAGTTGAATTCCACTAGTATAACCAAAGCATGCTCACACATCCTTTTGAATGCTGGATGTAATTTATTTTTATTCTTAAAATTGTCAGATTCATATAATGCCTGGTATACATTAGAACTAAATAAAAAATGATATACTATTCCATTTCAATTATGAGAGTCATGTTTTTTATCTCATATTTTAGTCACAACTGCACACCATAAGTAGATCTTTAAATATTTAACTATAAACTGTAGAACTATCTGTGTTTAGGTCAAGAAAGTTGTCCCCAAAAAATCATATTGGCTTTTCTGAAAAAGGGAAAAGATTTGATCTCTAGGCTCTAAAAAGCATGTTGCCTTTGTAGATGCTATTACTTTTTACGTAGATATATTATAAAATAATTTATGTGCATTAAGACTTCAATAAAGAAACAAGTTTACGTATCTTTGTGGTTCTTTTTCCCTCAATATCTCCACCAAGCAAATACACCTACCACATAGTAGTTGGGAAGGGTATGGTGTCTCATGCTTCCATCAGTTTTTTCAGCTTTTTTTAGGAATGACACAGCACTAAGTATGATTCATTCAAAATTTACTTTTGGTTTATCTATCATTGCTATTATTACAGTTTTTTTTTTCAATTTCTCTCTTTAATGTTTAATAAGAGTATTATGTCTAAATCTCAAATTTTATCTGAGTGCTTAAAATAATGATTGGAAAGAATATGAATGCTTAACTTTTGTCAGATAAGTAGGGATATGCATGCATGTGTCTGTGTGTGTGCATGTAGTCACAATTGTGAGTAGAGACTATAATTTTAAGTTATGTTATTTATTTTCTTTAGAATTCTAAAACTAGCCTGTTATGGTTTACTAACTTTGGTTTATTATAGAGTACATCAGTCTTGATTTTTGAAGAAATAATAGGTATCTTTGGTGTTATCTTGTTTTTTTTTATAGATTGAGAGGGTACATGTGAAGTTTGTTACATGGATATATGGTATAATGGTTAGGTTTGGGCTTCTAGTTTATTATTATTTTATAGTGTATTTGCCCTGAATAACAAAGTTCCTGGAATATTTATACTATTTACATTTTCAATATGTCTAATTTATAATGAGTACATTACTCAAAACACCTATCTAGTCATTAAACCATAATTCTTTAATTTTTAGGTTCTATTTAAATGGGGTTACTAATAAGGCATTAATGCTTTTTGGCCAAATTTGTGGCCAACGGTTTAGGAAGTTTAAATCTACCAGAAGGAGTATAGTTTGCTACCAAATTATTTACCTAATTACCTCTGCTTATTTTATTCCCAATATTTGGTATATGTATTACAAGTAATGCCTCCATAAGATATTTGTTTGTAGGAATGTTGGTTTATTTACTCAGAACAAATACCTGGTTATAATCAGTAAAAAACAATCTGAGAATTAATTGTTCCAATTTATTAAAAGTGTTGAGGAGCAGGGTAGAGAGCCAAAATTGCCAACCAAACTTGGGAAAACACAAGAATCTGGAAAGATAGGAAAAATATCTCCCAAATATCTTTTGCTCTGAAGGAATTTTCAAGCAAGAACATATTGAGGCTTTAAATTGGTGATGACACAAAAGTCAAGGTTCAGGATCTCCTCATTATAGGAAACCCGTATTTAAAAAGCTGTAAACCCCAAAGATTACAGAATTAGAAATAAAATTAAAAAGAAAACACTTTTTTCCATGGTAACCCTTACTTCCAGGAGACTGCAGGAGTGGAGTGGACAAGAAAAGGAAAACAATATATCCCTGAGGAATCTTGGTTGCTATAAGTCAGCTCTCTTATGTTGTTGTTGTTTTTGTTTGGCTTATTTTTTGTAGCTAGTTGATTTGATGCTATAAATGTTATTTAGCCTTGTCTCTGACTACCAGAAACTTTGATACCCTGCAGAAGCAAAAGACAATCCTCTCCAAAATACCTGTTTTTCAGATTAGAAGGAATCAATATAGTTAATATAGGCATCACTCATTGAAGACAATTTGATTCACCATATAGCATATATGAAATACATCAGATATAGAAATTATTGGAGGGGTGTTGTAAGATAGTAAAATTTGATATTTTTGAAGAAACATAATTTTACCTTATCTATAGAGAAAAAGAAATTATATAGCAGGATATTATAGATATAAGAAAAAATAGAATATACAAAATCAGGAGTTCAAAGGTCACTTTGACAACCAATGTGATGAAACAAAGAGAGAATAATCGAATTGGAAGAAGGATCAGAAGAAATTATCCAGAATACGGCTCAAAGACAGAAAAAAATTTACCAAAAGAAACAGAGGTTTAAAGATTTAGAGGACAGTATGAAAAGGACTAAGATATATTTATTTAGAATATCAGAGAGGAAAGAAAGATGAAAACAGAGGCAATATTCAAAAAAACAATGGCAAACAATTTTCCAGAACTGAGGAAAGACACAAGCTGCAGATTCAAATTCACAATGGAATTGAAGTAGATTAAATACACATAATTTTACACTGATAGTGCATCCTGATGAAATGAAAACAATGAAAGAAAAGAAAAGAAAAGAAAAATAAGCAGTGATTATAAAGGTAGCCCAAGGGAAAAGATGGGGTGCCTAAAAAGGAATAGCAGTAAGATTGAAGATTTCTTCACAGTTTACTAGAAACCTGAATACAGTTAAATTATTTTTCCATTGGAGAGAGAAAAATAATCACCAACCTAAAATTCAAATATTAATAAAAATGAATTCCACAAATAAGGAAACAATAAGTATAATTTTTAAAAACACACATATATACACACACACACAAACATACACACATTAATTACCAGCAAAGCCGTTGTAAGTGAAATTCTAAAGGCTGTAACTGAAGCAGAAGGAGAATAAGCACTGAATTAGAAAATTGATATGGAGCCAAAGTATGATAAAAAACTTAGGTAAATAATAATAACACATTATGAGATTTCTTTAAAATGGCATAGAATAGTCATGACAAGAAAATGTAAGTTGCAAAGTATGTATGTGGCATAAAGTATTTTAAATGTATTAACTATAAAAAATGGGGTTTTTAAAATTCAACTTATATGTTGATATAACTTCATGATTTAACTTTGAAGGTAGCAAATGGAAGAATGGACACATATATAACTTTCACATTAGTGTAGTAGCAATAAAATTAATGAAAATAAATGAGCCAAACAAGGAAGACTAAAGAAAAAATAAACATGGGTAAAGCAGAAAAATTACAATGCACAAACAAAATGTATTTAACAGGAATATGTCAGTATTTATATGAATATTATATGAAACAAATGCTCTATTAGAAAAAGAGTACAATTTTGGAATAGATTTATTTTTTTAAGAGGCCCAATTATTTATAAGGATAAATCTGAAACTAAATTCAAATAATAAAAAAGGCTAAATGGTGATACTGTTACGGGATCTTTGGAATGTTGCTATTCTGGTCAGAAACCCTTTGACTGGTAGCACCTTTGCCTGAGTTTTGCTCAGGTCTACTAGGCTCATTCTTCCCACTTGGCCTGGCAGGTTGGGCTTGGCTCATGCTACTGGACTGGATCCCATGCCTCCAAGGGAGACTGCGAGTCAGGCATGGAGCAGTGAGAGGTGTGTGAGAGCATGGTGTCTGGCCACTGTACAGACATACCAGCTGCTTCCATAGGGTAGGCAGCTCCAGGTGCCAGCATGGGTGCTGGCTCACTTCAAGGCTGCGACTAGACCAGGCACACCGCAACATCTTCCCTGGCTAGCACCAGGTAATGTGGTGGTGCCTGGAAGCTTGTAGATGACAGGAACCTCAGGACCCCAAAGAGGGAGTCACAGCCCTGGTTCGGGTAGCTCCAAGGTCTCGACTCCTTGAAGGACCACAGCTTTTCTTTCCTTCTCTGAGCCTGCAACATGGTGAGCAAGAGACATGTTTCAGCCCTGTTTGTGTTATAGCTCTTTTAGCCTTGCCATGTGGCAGGGCCCAAATTCTTATGCTGCCACCAGGAAGAATGAGGTACACAGAAAAATGGAGGGTGAGAAAGACTGAAAGGAGCTTTATTGAGTGATACAACAGCTCAGAAGAGACCTACAGTGAGTAAAACCTTTCTGCAGCCAGGTTTTCTGGACAAATGTTCAGCTCCCAGGAAAGAGGAAACCCTGGAGTGGTAAACTCCTCTCTGCAGGCAGGTTGTCCCATTGAGTAGTGCTCATCTCCCTAGAGTGGAAAGCTCTTCTCTGTAGGCAGGTCATCCCATTGTCGCTGCATCCCTCATCAGAGAGGGTAGCTCCTCTCTGCAGCTAGTTGTCCCATCTCTCCAACTCTAAACAGAGAGGGTAGCTTGACTCTGCAGCTGGTTCTCCAGTAGTTGGCTCTGCTCTAGCTGAGTCCAAGGTTTTTATGGGCCTCAGAGGGGAGGAAGTATGCCCCAGTTGGTACATGAGCAGCCATGGACAGCCCTGAAAAGGCACCACAAGTTTCCACTCTCATCTGTGGGACTGGTAGCCCAACCACCAGCCCTCGGGACTTCCCTGGCCTACAGGTGGGGCCTCACGAGGGACCCATCCCCTTCTTCCCAAGAACCATTCTGACTCTTGCTGATGCCCATCCACCCAGGCTGTTCATGCCAAGGGGCACCTGTAGGCCAGTGCTGAGCTGCTCTCAGCTCCCCTCTAGGCTTCCCCACTGTGCTTGTTGATGGCCAAAGCCTGAGGCCACAGGGGGATTATGTGTCAGTACTACCCCAACAGTACACACACCCAGCTGGTCTGTGACAGTACCCAGGCTCACCCTCAACCTTTCTCTGAGATCACAGTGAGCACTGGGAGTGGGTAGAGGCCAAGCAGTGGGAGCAGACGCCCCTGAGCCTGTGGGGGTCATGGAGGACTGTCCTAGATCCCTAAGGGTGCAGAGTGCAGAGATGCCTGGTGCCTACACCTTTGTAAGAGGGGCTCCCACTATCTCTGTGGAGTGTGCAGACAACCCTGGTCTTGCCTCCTCACAGCTTAGGGCAAGCCTCCAGGTCCTCACTGGGCCTGGGCTGGTGTCTGGGGCAGGATGATGTCACCACAAGTTCGTCCTCTGGCCCTGGTGCTCAGGGGTGGCCCAGGGCTCCCCTTCACTTGTTTCAAGGCCCTGATCATGGGGGGTTTCTTCAGGAGCAGATCGTGGCCCTGGGCCCAGTCATTGGGAGTGTCAGGCCCAGAGGTCGCCACAATGTGGCCAAACCCTGGGGATGTGGTCCTGGTTGGCCCCTTGTGGAGGCTCCTCCTGAGGCCCAGGAACTGAATGCCATCAGCAGAGTGGGCATGTGGTGGCCTTGCTGCTCGCCAGGTCCCCAGAGCAGGCACTGCTGCTATTTCCTTTCCTGGGACCCAGAAGAATAGCCCCAGCTTCACACCCTGAGTCCAGTTCCCACACTCCAAATGCAAATGCAGTACTGCTCCAGCCCCAGCTCCACCTCAGGCCCCTTTATACGTGTCTCTCCATGCCTACCATGCTTCTCCCCTGCTGGTGGGCAACTCGGCCAGGTTCCAGTGCAGCAGCCCCCAGGGCAGTGGGCTCCCGGGGGCTCCCAGGGGCAGACTCTGGGGACTGTCCACCTCTTTCCCACATGGCAGGAGAGAGCAATGGTGTGGGGCCAGGGTCTGCAGTGTTGGAAGCTCTGGGCCTGGGGGCGGGTTTTGCTAGGCTGCATGAGGATGGTGGCAGTGCAGCTGGCTGCCTTGGGGATGTGGTGTGCAGGGGCTGTGGGGCACAGGGGTCCCACTGCCACCACTGCCGCTCCCACAGCTGCTCCTGATGTCACCACTTGCACCTCCCCACTGTAACCAATGTGAAGGCAGTTACCATCCTGGATGGCCCGCCAGCTGCCATCAATACAAATATAAAGCATGCAAATGATAACCAAAGAGAGCTGGGTTAAGAATTAAATATATTTACTCAATAATTATTAACTATTACTTTCCCAGAATGATATAGCTTTATGCATCTAGACTATAGCTTGAGTATACAACAAAGATTAAAAACTATTAGAATTAAATACATCCATTCTGTCTATTTTTATAGTTGACAAAAAATGATTAGGAAACAAGAAATGAGAGAGAGAGAAAAACAGAAACAATAAAATATATAGGGAGATTTGAACATTAAATGAACATTTATAGAAGAATACACTTAACAATTATAGAATGTACATTTTTCACACACATGGATCACAATACTGAACATATACTAAGGTGTAAATATCATGTTGCCTTACAAGAATTATTTGGAAATCAGAAATAAAGCAGAATACCCTCATATGTTTGGAAATTAAGAAAGAAAACACTTTTTTGGATTACAATACAAGAATAAAAACAAAATTTAGAACCAAAGGATAATTAAATGTGCATCCAAGGAAGTATTGAACAGAAAATTCTGGCTTTATTTAAAAAGAGAAATATCAGAAGATTAAGCTAAATATTTATCTGAAATGTTGGTAAATAAGGAAAACACCAGAAAAGTAAAAAAATATTAAAAATATATATTAACATTGTGATATTTAACCTAAGTCAAGCCATATGGTAGACTTTTTTAAAAGTCTTAAAATAGTAGGTAGTATCAGCAACGTATAGATTTTACTGCAGTGTTTGACATGCAAATTAATAACAGAATGCTACTATCTTTTTTTATTATTATACTTTAAGTTCTAGGGTACATGTGCACAATGTGCAGGTTTGTTACATATGTATACATGTGCCATGTTGGTGTGCTGCACCCATTAACTAGTAGTTTACATTAGGTATATCTCCTAATGCTATCCCTCCCCGCTTTCCCCACCCCACAACAGGCCCCAGTGTGTGATGTTCCCCTTCTTGTGTCCAAGTATTCTCATTGTTCAGTTCCCACCTATGAGCGAGAACATGCGATATTTGATTTTCTGTTCTTGCGATAGTGTGCTGAGAATGATGGTTTCCAGCTGCATCCATGTCCCTACAAAGGACATGAGCTCATCCTTTTTTATGGCTGTATAGTGTTCCATGGTGTATATGTGCCACATTTTCTTAATTCAGTCTGTCATTGATGGACATTTGGGTTGGTTCCAAGTCTTTGCTATTGTGAATAGTGCTACAATAAACATGTGTGCATGTGTCTTTATAGCAGCATGATTTGTAATCCTTTGGGTATATACCCAGTAATGGGATGGCTGGGTCAAATGATATTTCTAGTTCTAGATCCTTGAGGAATCACCACACTGTCTTGCACAATGGCTGAACTCGTTTACAGTCCCACCAACAGTATAAAAGTGTTCCTATTTCTCCACATCCTCTCCAGCACCTGTTGTTTCCTGACTTTTAAATGATCACCATTCTAACTGGTGTGAGTATATGTTTGGATGGTATCTCATTGTGGTTTTGATTTGCATCTCTCTGATGGTGAGTGATGATGAGCATTTTTTCATGTTTCTGTCGGCTGCATAAATGTCTTCTTTTGAGAAATGTCTCTTCATATCCTTCGCCCACTTTTTGATGGGGTTGTTTGTTTTTTTCTTGTAAATTTGTTTGAGTTCTTTGTAGGTTCTGGATATTAGCCCTTTGTCAGATGAGTAGATTGCAAAAATTTTCTCCCATTCTGTAGGTTGCCTCTTCACTCAGATGGTAGTTACTTTTGCTGTGCAGAAGCTCTTTAGTTTAAATAGATTTCATTTTTCAATTTTGGCTTATGTTGCCATTGCTTTTGGTGTTTTAGACACGAAGTCTTTGCCCATGCCTATGTCCTGAATGGTATTGCCTAGGTTTTCTTCTAGGATTTTTATGGTTTTAGGTCTAACACTTAAGTCTCTAATCCATTTTTAATTAAGTTTTGTATAAAGTGTAAGGAAGGGATCCAGTTTCAGCTTTCTACATATGGCTAGCCAAAACTTACAGATAAATATAAAAGGAATGAAATAAAATAATGAGTAAAACATTTGAGCAACACTTTCTAAAATGTAAATTCAATTAGGAAATATAAATTTGCAAACTTTTAAAGCTTCATTAAATTAAAAAAATCAAATTAAGTCATATATCCACCAGATGGGACAAATTTTGAAAGTCTGAAAATATGAAGGGATACAGAATACTATGGTCTCAATGTTTGTATCCATAAACCCCTAAATTTATATGTGGAAATTGTACTTCCAAGGGATGGTATTTGAAGGTGGGGCCTTTTGGGAGGTGATTAGGTCATGGGGAAAGAGCTCTCATGAATGGAATTAATACTTTTGTGAAATAAATCCAAGGGAGGATTTTTGCCTTTTCTACCATGTAAGAACACAGTAAGGAGACACTATCTACAAACCAGGGTGTGCCCTCACCAGACACCATGCCTGCAGGCCTATTCTTGGACTTCCCAGACTCCAGAACTGTGAGAAATTTCTGTTGCTCATAAACTACACAGTCTATGGTTTTTATTATAGTAGCCTGAATGGACTGAGAAACCGAAGATGTGGAGCAATGGGCAAACTTTACACCATACCTTTGTGAGAATACATTGGTAATAGCACTTCAGAAAATATTTAGACATTTACTAAGATTGAAGATAATCACATCCAGGGAACTGGCAGTTTCACTCTTAGGTATGAAACTTAGATCAGGGGTTGTCAAACTTATATGTTTGTGTATCCTTTGGCAGTTTGATGATTCCTAGAGATGGCTTCTCAGAAAGACATTTTAAATAAATGAAATAAAATACACAAAATTTCAAGGAAAAAGGTATCAAAATATCAAAACAAACATATATAGAGAGAATATTATAGAGTTAATCCATTCATCTAAATTATTTTACATTTATTTAGAAATTATTTGGCTACATATTTACTACATAGCACTATAGGCAAGAAAATGACATTAACCATTGCAGAAAGTCTTCTATGGAACAAATAAAGAGAAATATCAAGTTCAGAGATGCTATTATGAGGGATATTGTTAACTGGGAGGTGGGAAGTTAATGGGAGGTGTCTGAATACAGAAATTGGAAATGTGAGTTTGGCCTCCTCTTGTATGCATTTTTCAACAAATATCTATCAAGATGTTCTTGTATGTCAGGCTTATATATAAGAATCTGATAAAAGAGTTAATACCCTGCTGTCATTTACCAGATAGTCTAATGTTGAGAGACTTTAATATTAAGTAGTAATAAAAGCTGTGACAAACACAAGATTGGATGAGGGGATAGGTGATATAGATGCGAAGAAATAATCACAAGTTGTAAGAATACCTGGGGAGAGAGTATTACCATTTCATAAAAATTTCATTAATTTTTAAAATTTTGAGCAATTCTGAGATGTTACACTTCCAAATTTACATGATGAAGTCATTTAATTTTTAGGCTCCTGGAAGCCAGATTGTTTTATGCTTACTTTGTAAATCCTAGGGGCAAAAGTGATTATTTATTCCAATAATATTGAGATGAAATGGTGTGGGTTCTATTAAAACTTGTAAAAGTTAATGTATAGGAACCCAATACTTTTAAGTGTATTTTAATAGCATACTTAATTAAAGAAAAAAAGAATTTAATGACAACATCCCCAAATCTAGAGGTAGTCATGCCAGTGGTCATGACCAGGGTCAAGATAATGAGCATTCACTGGAGGATTCACAATGAAACAGAAGCTGAGATTATATATACGTACTAATTTCATATAGTAGCTTCTATTTCTCTGCAAATGTCATTGGCAGTTCACTAAACTATTAAATTTTATAATCTCTCCAGCTGTTTTTATGGGTAGGTAACTAGAGAGTCTGGCATGCTCACATATAAGACACAGCTTGTATTCCTCCTGTAGGGCAAAGAGCTAATGAGCATCTGGTATGATTTATATTAAATTACTTGATGATTTCTGTCCTACATGTAGCATTTAGAAAGTATATAATGTATGCCATTCCTTACTTTGGAAAATATATGATACACATTGGTTAGTTTATTCTTGTTCTCAGAAACAAATTTGTATTGATCCTGGAGTCAGAATTTATGGAAAAAGGGTTTAATACTTCCACTTAATACCTATGTTATGTGAGAAATTCACCTAGTAACTTTGAACCTTCATTTACTCTTCTTTAAAAAAGTTGATAGTAATTGCCCCTGTTATTATTATTAAAATTTCTATATAATCTTATATTTTGTAATGGTTACCATGGTGTTTGGCACATGGTATTAATAATATGTTTGCTCAATATTAATAGTTATTGCAAAAATGTATTCCAAGTAACTATTTTCTATTTGGATGTTTGTAGTATAAAGTAGAGCAAATAATATATTTTTTGCAAATATGATTCTAAACAAAATAAAATGAACTTAGAATATTCATTAATAAAACAAATGTAGAATGTTTAGCAGTGTCCTGACCTCCACCCACTGTCAGTAGCACCACACTAGTTGTGAAATATAAAAATGTCTCTGAACATTTTCAAATGTTCTTAGGGGAGCAAAATAGCCCATGGTTGAGAACAATTGATATAAATGATTTGTCATCATAAGAAAATTGTACAATCAATATATGATAGATACAAGAGTAAAATCAAACTTGTTAGAATTGTAGATGGAAATATACTTTTACCATTGGTCTCAATCCTGTGTTGCCCCAGAAATTATAGATAGAGAGTGGCATAAAAGTAATCAATCAACTGGGTAAGACATAAGCTCTTCCAACCTCAAAAGATCCCCATTAAAAGGTTTATCACTAATTATGCCAATGTAGAAGTGACATTTGATTTGCTTGTGGCTTTGCAGACAAAATTCAAAAAGTTCCTTGGAGGTGGAAGAAAACGGGAAAAGTGTTTTATTTAATCTGCCTAATCTCAAAGGTCTTTAAATGCAAAATGATAGTAGGGTTTTACTGGAGCTTTATCACACACAAATTTTATGAGAAGAAGATAAAGTTAATCTAAAAGAGATATATTTTTAAATCTGTTAACTCAACATATTTAACAAAAATGTAATTTATTTACACCTATTTCTGGAAGCATGGAACAGTAAGTATGGAGAAGAAATTTGGATAATTTAAAATAGTTTTAAATGCATAACTGAACTACAAAAAAGAAAAATCCACAAAGTTAAAATATGTAGAGAAAGCAGAAAATCAGAAAAGTAGAAATTATAAAGATGAATTTGTTTATATTTCACATATTTTAAATCTCATGCGTGACAATCTGCTATTTATTTGTAGTTGAAAATTTTTATAATAATACCTTTTAAAATATTAAATTATTTATACAAATAACATATTTCCATTGACATACATTGAATAAGACATAAAATCAAAACAAAAATACAAAATTCACCTAAAATCTGACCATGATGAAATAGAAATTTACATTTTCTTGGCCATCTATTTATGCACAATATATGCCCCAATATATTCATCAACACACTCAAATAGAATTAATGTAATTGAAACCACACATAGCGTTTGTATTAATTTTTAAGTCTCATGTGTACTCTTGCCAACTTGTTTTACTCCTTACTTAGTACCACACAGTGGAAATCCTCCTAAATCCTTCTCATAGATTCAACTCATGCATTTTACTGAAAGAACACATTCCTCAGCCCTGGGCCCAGTACAAACACATTCCTCCATATAGCTCAACTTCCTGGGCCCAGTACAAACACACCATATATCTCAACTTCCTGGGCCCAGTACAAACACACCATATATCTCAACTTTGGAAAAACACCACCTGGAGGAACCCCCAATAAGGTCACAACCGTTTGTGGCTTTACTGAAAGCACGGGAACCAATAGAAAACTGCTAAATGTATAACTTAAAATGTTAACCAATTGCAATGCTGTAACCAAAAGAATTCCCTTGTTCCTCTGTAACCTTACATATACTGTTCACATCGGGCTATAAAAAGTGAGCACACGCATCGTTCGGGGCCCTCTTGTATGTTGTGGAATGGAGGGACCAAGTTCGAACTTGCAGTAAAGATCCTTGCCACTTGGCTTTGACTCTGGGCTCTGGTGGTCTTCTTCGGGGAATAAACGGTCTGGGCATAACATTACCAACTGGAATGCTAAACAATTTGTTCATTTCTCTATTTGTGTAAATCCATTTTGTAGTCAATATTTACTACAATAAATAAGGCTGCCATAAGCATGTTGAATGCATTTCTATACATGGTAAAAACTTATTTTATAATTTAAAAATTTCAAGATTTAGTTCACAAAAGATAAAATAGTATGTTAATGGACACTGTTTCATGTATACCTTTCAAAATGAAGTGTCATAATTTTTTGAATTTTATTTTCAATTTTTAGATAGAAATATTAAAAAGTTCTTCTAATTTTGATAATGGAATTTATCTAATGTTTATAATGGAATTACAGCTTTTTTATTTAAAATACTTTCTGTCATAAAATTCTCTGACAAATGTAATGCATTTTAAACGTATATTTTTGCTATATGTGTCTAAAGTCATATCATCCTCAGTATATGGAGCATATACGATATATGCTGTTGAATTTTATTGAATGTTTGAGGCTAATATAATAGTTTTGTTGCTATTGTTTAATTACTTGGGTGTCACAAAGTAAGACATTTGTAGAGCATATGTTTCAAAATCTCTTCATACAGTCTACATATATTCATACACATACATTTAAAAATATAAAAGAAAAAGGTTTCTAAACCTTAAGTATACAGCTAAAACTTAATTTTAAAAAATACCAGAAATACCATCCAGGTCCAAAAATAAGAATAAACAGAAGACCTCCTGATATTCCTTCTAGATCACTTCATTCTTTCTTCCTCATGAAGGTTAAAAACTGCCTGGGCCTGCAGCACATCAATTTGCTATATATTTTTTAAAATTTGTATCGTTAGAGTCTAATAGTGTTGTCTCTAGCCTCTTTCACTCAAAATCATAACATTGTGAGATCTGTCAATATGTTATGTGTATCTGTAGTTCATTTTCAATGTAGTACTTTATACACTAGTATACATTGCTGCTTTATAAATAAGTGTATCACAGAAGTATGTGAAGCTCATTAAAAATTATGTAGAGCCTTCCATTAATCAAGTATCATTTGAATCATCTATTTGAGTAGTTTTATTCCACGCTTCCCTCACTTATAAGAAGTTTTTATAATCTTCATGAGTTTTAGATTTCCAGAATTCAATAGTGTAACACTGTTGGTAGATAAGAAGGAATAAAGAAGAAATATATATATGTGTGTTTGCAAGTGTGCGTGTGTGTGTGTGTGTGTGTGTGTGTGGAGGGGTGTTTGCATTCGATGATGACTCTTTTGTAATTATAACTAGTCAAAATGATTCCATTAGTAATACATTCAACTCTTTAAATGTAATTATTTGAAGTGGTCTTCAATTAGTTTATCTCCTATACAATTATAGGTCACAAAATGTGAGGGGGTCCTACTTCACAGAAATTTTAAAAATGTAAACAATAAGGTAACTCTCTCATGTAAGTAGAGGAAATCTTTGTTTTATTTAATAGGTGGAACCAAAAGTTTTGCTGATAATAAGAGTAATCTTTGTAGAATTATCCACTGATTTGGAGTGCTATAAAGAAGCTGTTGTCAATAAAAAACTGTGATTATTACAATGTTTTGTTCCATTTCTGTGGTAATTGGTTATTATCATTATTTACTACTTTATTTTATGGTTATTGCTTGCAATTTTAGACTTTAAATATGAAAAGCATAATGAGTGCTAATTTAATTACAGTATTGAATTCTTGAAAACTGTATGTAGTGTTAAGATTATTAATAAGTATATTTCAAATGGATATTCTAATTACAATTCGCATTTCTGCCTGGTTTCTTGTTCATCATAATTTTGAGCAAATTGATATGTTTGTAGTCTTAAAAATTGTCATGCAGAAATGAATGTCATTCTCATGGGGCTGGTTTTAGGAACTAAATTTCGTGATTTTGTAGTTAAATAAGGAAACAGAATACTGTGAAGGAGGGAATTCTTAATAAGTGTCTTGGTGCATTTTCACACTGCTGTAAAGAACTGCTCAAGATAGGGAAATTTATAAACAAAAAAGTTTTAATTGATTCATAGTTCTGCATATCTGGGCCTTAGGAAACTTACAATCATGGTATAAGGCACAGGGGAAGCAAGTACTTTCTTCACAAAACGACAAGAAAAAGAGAAAGAAGGGGGGAACACCAGACATTTACTAACCAGATCTCATGAGAACTAACTTGAGAACAGAATGGGGGAAACTGTCCCCATGATCCAATCACCTCCTACCAGGTCTGTCCCTAAATCATAGGGATTATAATTTGAGATGAGATTTGGGTATGGACAAAGAGCCAAACAGTATTATTCCTCCTCTGGCCCGTACCAAATCTCATGCCCTTTTCACACTTCAAAGCCAATCACACCTATCCAACAGTACCCCAGAGTCTTAACTTATTCCATCATTAATCCAAAAGTTCAGGTCCAAAGTCTCATCTGAGACAAGACAAGTTTCTCCCACTTATGAGCCTGTAAAATCAAAAGCAAGTTAGTTAATTTCCAAGATACAATGGAGGTACAGGCATTGTGTAGATGTTCCCTTTCCAAATGGGAGAAATTGGCCAAAACAAAGGGGTCACAAGCCCCATGCAAGTCTAAAACCTGGCAGGGCTTGAGTTCGTGTTTCACATCCAGGGCATGCTGATTAAAAAGGATGGGCTCCCATGGCCTTGGGCAGCTCTCAGGGACTATCATTGAGTGCCTGTGGCTTTTCCAGGCACATGGTGCAAGCTGTCAGTGGATCTACCATTCTGGGTTCTGGAGAACAATGACCTTCTTCTCACAGCTCCACCAGGCAGTGCTCCAGTGGGGACTCTGTATGGGGGTTCCAACCCTACATTTCTCCTTTTCACTGCTCTAGCCGAAGTTCTCCATGTGGACTCTGCCCCTGAAGCAGACTTTTGCCTGGACATCCAGGCGTTTCCATGCATCCTCTGAAATCTAGGTGGAGGTTCCCAAAGCTCAACTCTGTGCACCTGCAGGCCAAAACCCACAAGGAAATCATCAAGGCTTGGGACTTGCATTCCGTGAAGCAATGGCCTGAGTTATACCTTTGCCCTGTTTAGCCGTGGCTGGAGCTGAAGCAGATGGGATGCAGGGTACCAATCCTGAGGTGCACAGAGCAGCAGGGCCCTGTCCCTGGCCCACAGAATCATTTTTAACTTCTAGGCCTCTAGGCTTATCATGGGAGGGGCTGCCACAAAGATCTCTGACATAACCTGGAGACATTTTTCCCATTGTCTTGGTGATTAACACTGACTCCTTATTACTCATGCAAATTTCCACCGCTGGCTTGAATTTCTCCGCAGAAAATGGGATTTTCTTTTCCACATGGTCAGGCTGCAAATTTTCCAAAGTTGTATGCTCTGTCACCTCTTTAGAACACTTTGCTGATTAGAAATTTCTTCCACCAGATATCCTAAATCATTTCTCTCGAGTTCAAAGTTCCACAGATCTCTAAGGAAGGGGCAAAATGCCACCAGTCTCTTTGCTAAACAATAGCAAGAGTAACCTTTGCTACAGTTCCCAGTAAGTTTCTTATCTCCATTTGAGACCACATTTATGCATTGTTCCATTTGTTTCCTCTTTGATAAGACATGATAAAACATAGGGTTTCTGACAAATGTATGATAGAATGGTATATAATTTATCTCAAACTTTGCTTAATCTATTCGACTTTATACTTTCAACAACATGTGATGTTTATCAAAGCATCAGCGATTTGCATTATTAAGACTTTAATGGATTTCATAAGTGAGAAAAAATCCATTTGAGCAACTAGAAATTATCAGGAAAAAAGTATAAAAATCGATGTGATTAAGGGTATTTTGAAGGTCTTCTTTCATATCTTAATGAGAGTCAGTACATTTAGAAAGAGTAAGGATGTAAATAATGTGGCAACATCCTCTTGCAACAACATCCTTAGATTGATCAGAGATAAAAGGCATTCCTGTGTAGAGTAGGAAGGGCAATACCCACCATGTACACACATGTAAACATACAAACATATACACACACACATGCAGAATATAAAGATTCAGTGGAGTTTTCAGATTCACAGAAAACAAGACAGAGATATTTCTGTAGAGACAGGGATGTAACTGAATGTCTTCATCCAGAGCTCCTAGGAAAAACTGAAAAAGGAATTTGCAGGCTAGAAGGGTATTGAGCAGTGTTGTCAGGAATAACATCTGTGAGAGAGCAAGGGAAGCAGAACTTAGAAAATAAAAGAACTAATCACCTTCAGCTGGTTCCATCAGGAGCTCTGAAACTGGCATAACCCGTCAGAATCATTGCCCAATGAGACATCAAGGAATCTTAGAATCACTATATAGATTAGTCACTGGGGGTGGGCTGCTGCTGATGAATCTGTAAACTTGGGCAGAGCAGTGCTTTAAGAGCAAAGGCAATTCTCAGGAAGAGACTCCGCTCTGACCTGTCAGTTACCAAGACTCCTGAAGACTGGAGGAATGAATGACTGAGTTCTAAAAAGAGGAGCTGGGTGGCACATTGTATCATCGACTTCAATGTATGGTTTCTGAGGATGATATATATCTCATTAAGTTCTCAGAGGTGACATAAGCAAGACGGAAAACTAGGAAGCTCCAGACCTTATCTCCCCGCAGAAGACATCACGTTAACAACAATATCCAGACTAAAATACCTCTGAGAGACCAGCTGAGAGCACAGTGGCCAGGCCAAATTAAAGCCAAGGAAAGATCCCAGCAAAAGGAACATTCAATCTTTTGCGCATCTATCTTTGCCCATCTTCTAAGTGGCATAGCACATGCATCCAGGAGGAAACCTCCTATACTGGGGCTTCTCCTTCGGGAGAGAAATGAAAGATTGGTCAGTGCATATATTAACACTTGCAAACCATATATGTGATAATGGGTTGACATCCAAAATATATATGAAATGCATACAATTCAGTATCAAAAAACCAAATAACCCAATTAAAAAATAAAGGACCTAAAGAGACATTTCTTTTAAAAAAAGACATGAAAATGGCCAATAAGTATATTAAAAATGTTGAAGATCATTAATAATTAGGGAAATGTAAGTGAAAAATGAGGTATTGCCTCACACATGTTAGAATGGCTATCATCCAAAAGACAAAAGATAAACAAGTGTTGGTGAGGATGTGGAGAAAAGGAAACCTTTGTACATAGTTAGTGGAAATGTAAGTTGGTACAGCCATTATGGAAAACAGAAAATAATTTAAAATAGTACCACCATATGATCCAGCAATGCCACTTCTAGGTAGATATTCAAAGGGAATATCTGCGCTCCCATGTTTATTGTCGCATTATCTACAACAGCCGAAATATTAAAACAACCTGAATGTCCACTGACAGATGAATGGATACAGAAAATATATGTGTGTATGTATACACACACACACACACACAGAGAAATGCACACATTCAGTGGAAATATATGCCACAATTGTATATTACATGCATGCATGCAGGGAAATATTATTCACCCTTTAAAAAAGAAATCTGCCATTTGCGACAACATGGATACTGCTAGCGGACATTATACTAAGTGAAGTTATCCGTATACAGAAAGACAAATATTGCATGATCTCACTTATATGTGAAATCTAAAATCATTAGCAGTGATAAATTTTAAAAATCTCTTCAGGTGGAATTCAAGCATCAACATATTTAAAGTTTCTTAAACAAAATCATGTACAGCCAAGTTAAGAAAACCCGACCTAGTAAGGCATTAAACTAGTAAGTAGACCTAGTAAATGCCTCTAAAACTCAACTTTCTTTTGTATAAAATGAGCACAATAATACTTGCTCTGTTATTCCCAATATATGTGAGAGAAATTTCTAGACCTCAAGGAATAATCCCCACCCCCTGCACCCAAAATCAAGCTTTAAAATAAAATCTTGATGGTAGAATCTAGATGTCAGATATTTGGATTTTCATAAATTCTCTCAACTCTACTGTATATTTGAAAATAGTTTCAGTTAAAAATCAAGTTTTGCTGTATTGCAGCAAAACATGCTTCCCTAAAATTAGACATTATTTTATGGCACTAAATTTAAAAATATTCTTAATCATTTGACAGAGTTGGTCCTAGTTATTTTCTTTACCTCCCAGTGAGAGAATTGTATTTCATTGCCCTGGGAACATCAGGGTTGGCCTTGTGACTTCTGGGCAATTAAACTTGGCCAAGAATGACATATGCCTGGCAGTTCTGAAGTTCTTGTTATCTCTTTTTCACCATGGCTCTTACTTGTCATGAGGCTATCTTTCCCCAGGGTGGATTTGCTTCTTCAACCTTGATCACTGAATGAAGAGAAGAACTTAATGTGACCCATAAGGATATGTAAGAGGAACAACAACAAAAAAATAAATAAAACACTGTTGTTAAAAGCAACTAAGTTGTAGGAGTCTTTTATTAATGCAACATGAAATAAATTCACCTGATGAAGAAGAAAATAGGCTAACATCTGAGGAAATTAGTTTGTATAGGGAGTTTCAGAAACATCTAGTTTTAAAAAAATAAACAAATTATAGACTGAAGAACATGTAATTAACTATACAGTTGACTCACAAACAAGGATTTGAACTGCCCATATCCACTTATGTGCAGATGTTTTTTCAATAAATATACTGGAAAATTTATCAAAAATTGGTTACAGTTTCAAAGACTTGCAAACAAACCATGTAGCCCAGAATATTAAACAAAAAGAAAGAGGTATACCATAAATCAAAAAAATGTATGTAGATATTAGTCTATTTTATCATTTATTACCATAAGATACACAAATTTATAAAAAGTTAAAATGTATCAAAACATGGACACGAACAATTACAGACCATGCATGGTGCCATTTGCAGTAGTGAAGTAAATGCAGTAGAGAAATAAATGTAAATAAGCAATATTAAATTCTAACTGCATAAATTAACTCTAGGACAAACCACACTGCTGTAATAGTTTTACAGCTACTTCCTGTTGCTATTGTGGGGAGCTCAACTGTGAGAATCTATTTACAAGGCCCTGCTATGCTAATCATTGTGTGACCAGTCCTGTCTTCAGTAAATTGCATATTACAGTAAATGATCTTGCAGTTCTTGAATATCTTTCCTTGTGTTTAGGTCAATGTTGCAAACTCTTGTAAACTTTGAATAACATCATGGATCCCATACGAACTGCCACTAGTGATGCTGGAGGTGCTCCCAGGAAGCAGAGAAAAATCATGATATTACAGGAGAAAACTGAATTACTTGATATGTACAGAGGACTGAGGTCTGCAGCTGCAGTTGCCTGCCATTTCAGGAAGAGGTTTATTTTGTAAACAGATGACATATACTTACAGTGTCAATACATACAGTAGAGTACTGTAGGTATATTTTCACTTCTTTATAATTTTCCTAATAACCTTGTCTCTTACTTTATAGTAACGATACAGTATACAATACATATGCAAAGTATGTGCTAATCAACTGTTTGCGTTATTGGTAAGGTTCAAGAGTAGGCTTTTCACAGTTAATTTTTGTGGAGTTCAAAGTTATATGTGGATTTTCAACAATGAGGGGTGTTGGCACCTCTAACCCCCACATGTTTAAGGGTCTACTGTTAAGTTATATCTGTAGCTTCCTGCATGTAACACTGTCTTTTGAGTCATACTTACTATTACAAGTGAAACCTATCATCTTTTATTGAAGGATTTATAGCATTGCATTTTAAAGTTGTTTATACTTTCTTTAACCAGTTTCCTAGTTGAAACAAGATTTTAATTTAAGTTTTGTTAATATTAACAAGGCTGTAATGAAAATCTTTGTAAAATTTAAATACAGTTTACTAGGTAAACTTACTTTCTTGTGTTTTAAGGACTGTGCCTTTAAGTTTGCTCTGTGAGCTCATATCTTCTCCACACTATGTAAACACTTGTACAAGTTCTTCAGTTTCTCAGTCAGGCTGAAGTAATAAAATGTTTTCAATCATTTATGGTAAGACAGCCTAATAAATATCATATCAAAGTAATGAGTTTTCATTTGTTTATCCTCTCCAATTTGGGCCTGCCCCAACAGTGAAATCTTCAGTGAAGTAGATAACAAGATAAGCTTGTCTGTCTTTCTTGTTCTTATTTTTCCGTTCAGTAACTGTGGTTTGGGGCCCTTCTAGGTCTGGAGTATCGAGTAGTGGAGAAAAGAGAAAGCATCAGAAATATTTCATTTGACAGGTAGAAAAACCTTGCAAGAATTTCGGCTGGTAAGATTTTAATCTAATGCTGTTGGCCCCTGGGTGTGACAGAATCCATTGTTTATTCTTTCCCTCCTGTTAGCATGTTTGAGTTCTTTAACTAGTCCTTCACCTCAAGTTGCTGAGGATCTTTCATCCACAGTATATTTGCCACGGGCAATGCAGTCTTCAATTGGCAACTGAAAAATCTTCCTTCCCATTCGAGTTCCAGAAGTACAGCCCTTTGTAAATGGCATCTCAGAATTCCAGAAGTAGTTATTATGGAGTCAGTATCTGTTCCATGGGAAACTTGCACACTTCTGCAACTACAGCCTCAGTATACCTCTGTGCTTGTGCCATCCCACAGGCAAGGGCAGCTGCAATGCCAGCATCTTTCTCTTTGGATGAGAGTGAGACACTGAAGGCTGAATACTTTTTAAACCACAGGTTAAACACAACAAGCAATCTCTGAATTTTATTGAAGGCCCATTACTTGGCTTGAGAAAAGTGGTAATTCCCTTCTCTCTCACATGGGGAAAATGTGGAATAAAGTCGTATAGTGAAATATTCTTAAGTTATCTCTGAAGTTATCCTCATTAGTGGCTCCATGAATTACTCAATAAAATGATACAATTTTTCTCGGCTAGTGTGAAGTAGATGGATTTAGGGCATGAGGATAATGACAAATTGGTACAGAAAATAGGAAAATAAGAAAAACGAACACTAATTTATCTTACTGGTTCATGACTTTATAGTTACATGTAATCTGTGTTTCGGATATATCCCTAGAGGTATAATTGTTTTGTCAAAGGAAATGTGCACGTTAAAGTTATTGTCTTAATACTCTCCAAAGAGCCCTCATTCATTTCCACTACAACAAAGAGTTTGAAATGACTTATTGACCCAGATCCCTGTTTCACTCCATTTATGAAGAATACTACTTTTGTCCTTTGGATACGTGAAAACACTGTGGTAATTTTTTTATTAATTCTTTTAAAAATTAATGAGGTTGCATATCTTTTCATTTGTTAATATGTCTTTTTACAGATCTACTCTGAGATTGTATATAAAAATATGTACTGCTTCATCTATTTACAGGTCATTTTACGATAATATAATAATATTTTAAGTATAATTAAATTTCTCTGTATTTGTGTCAGATTGAATAACAATGGGGCCCCATGTTATCATGGGCCCCCATGATCCAAACACCCCCCACCATGCCCCACCTCCAACACTGGAGATTACAATTCAACATAAGATTTGGAGGGAACACATATTCAAACTAAATTAAGGTATAAATTGTTCAGTGATAAAGAGATTATATTATTATATATTATGTATTTCAGTGACAATCGTATTGATAATTAAATTGCATAAGCCAGAAATCTCAGTATCATCTTTGACTTATCCCTCTTCAAAGTAAGAATCTTTGCTACATGCTCACTTTTCTTTATTCCCAGGGCACATCACATGCTTTAGAATTTTGTACATATTTTGACTCAGAAATTCTACATCTAGAAAGTTATAAAACATGTGTTCAATGATCTATGTACAGAAAAACTTGTATAAGTTCTATCAAGCAATTGAGAAATGTTTATGTAAATTAATTTACTTCCATAGTAAATTAAGTGATTTATAGGCTTCCCATAAAGCATCTATTTCAAATGCTTGTTTTTAAAATATTAAGTAAAAGATATTTTTTTTTATTTTTTAATTTTTTTATTTTTTTTTTGTGACGGAGTCTCGCTTGTCGCCCAGACTGGAGTGCAGTGGCGCAATCTCGGCTCACTGCAAGCTCCGCCTCCCGGGTTCATGCCATTCTCCCGCCTCAGCCTCCAAGTAGCTGGGATTACAGGCGCCCGCCACCACGCCCGGCTAATTTTTTGTATTTTCAGTAGAGACGGGGTTTCACCGTGTTAGCCAGGATGGTTTCGATCTCCTGACCTCGTGATCCGCCCGCCTCGGCCTCCCAAAGTGCTGGGATTACAGGCTTGCGCCACCGCGCCCGGCCATCAAAGATATTTTAAATAAGTACAGTATTATATCATTTGCAAAAGCAAATTTTTCCATATATCTTTGAATATATATAATATATAATTATATATGTATCTAGAGCCAATTCATAGAACATAGAATTTGCAAGTGACATATACAATGTATATAATTATGTATGCATTTATAGGCCCATCGAGGGGACTAGAGCTAGATTTAGAAACACATATAATTTAGCTACAGTACTTGGTATATTCTTGCTTTAGGTAATGTGATTGTTCATTCTTCTATTGTTTTTGTTCTTTAAGTACCCTCTATTGATCATGCAAGTTGCACATGAGAAAATAGTTATATGTGATTTTAATATATATGAAGAACATATTTATAACAATTTGAGTGAGAATAAATATAAAATTAGAACAATAATGCAAGTAAATAATAATAATCAATTGTGATTTTACAAAACAGAAATGGATATATATACTGTTGTATATCTGCTAGAGATGAACCATGAATTCTATTTTTCTTTACACATCAAAACACATAGGTAATAATAGAATTACTAAACTGGCAGGTCAGAAAAATCACAAGTTTTGCAGGAAATGCAAGTTTAGTATCTTTTTCTCTTTTTGTCCATTTAGAGAGGGCACTGTAAAGTGTAACAAGAGACATCTTTTCAGCATTGTTCTTATGAATAGTGACAGGTTTTATTAAGTGTTCTTTTAATACATTCCACGCTCATAAAATGAGAGTATGTATTCTATTATTTGAAAGCATAAAAAACCTATGACACAAAAAGATAAACTAGCACCAAAACAGAAATAATTTTTCAGGAAGTAGGATGGATGAAAAAGGAAATAATTTAAAACAGGTGTCAAAGCTCATGATTCTCCTATATAAAGTTTGATCTTGATTATATCTTTAAAAGGTTAACATTCCCTGTGGGAAGCTCCCTTTCTGGGTAAAAACATTCTATTTTAGAATTACCCATGGTGAAAACCTACACGTGCCCTAAAGAAAAACTATTTCTGAGATATTTAAGTAAGATATTATTTGGAGAAATCTTCAAAATAGAACATTTCTTGAAGGTGCACTGAATGTTCAGAAAAATTATTTTAACTGACTCTTTACAATTCTACCATGAGAGAATACAGTCTATAAAAAATATCCTGGAGCAAAACTTAGAAGTACGGAGGAGGATGTGTATTGTTTAACCAGCTGCTATAAATTTAATGTGGTAACACTGTGACGAAGAATTTTATTGACTTTTTTTCCAAGTTACTTATCTACACATTCATTGTGTGAGTTCCCAAATTTATTTTACTCTGAATTCCAGTAAGAACATTTTAATTAGCTGATATTTAAAATGGAAGTAAAGAAACCTGAATTAGTTTGAAAAAGATTTAACTGAATACAAAAATTGTGCTGACATTTAAATGCTTCATTTTTGCTTGATTTTGAAAAATGTCACACAAGTTGAAATTTAATTTATTTTATCAACAAATGCAGCTTGACTCTTTGAAACAAAATTTCAGGTTGTGTTCTTCTCCATTGTGTGTTATATTTATTAATCTAAATGTATTATTCACTTGATCTGTACCAATACCATTAAAATCTGTGGATTCTTATAACAGTTTGTTTAGTTTTTTAAATGCAGAAAGACAATCTGTCATACAGGGTATAGGATAGTGAACCTAGCAAACAGGACTTAATTGGCACTCCCTTTTCCTATTTTATAACAGTGAATTAAAAACATTAAGATGAATGTCATTTTAGGAATGTTGCTTACAAAGATAGTACTTCATTTCTTAGCTTACTTTTGCCTTTCTGTTTAAATCTGCAGGTGTTCAAATCTGAACCCGAAGACATTTTAATTACTAAGATATCACAACTCACAGTTCCTCCTCTTCATGCAATTCTGGGAGAGAATGGGTTTGTGGGACACTAGTAATTTGTTTATATGGTGCTAATTCTTTGAGCTATATACTTATATTTTGTGCATTTTTTGCATGTATCTAATATTAAAAAAGAAAAAAATCTCAATACATTATTTGTGTCTTTCTATGCTAAAGCTGATGCTCTGTAAGCTGATTTCAGCATTTAATGCCTAATAACAGCCTTTATCTGTATTTCATGATTTCTGGCCCATGCTTCAGATATTGGAGTTTAAAAGGGCTATTAAATAACATCCCTCCTACCAACTAGCTGTTACTACAAAAATGCCACCTACTGCAACATGGCTGAAAACCACAGTAATTTATTCTCATGGATACAGGTCAGTTGGGAATTGTTGGTGTAGGGTGGGTTTGGCTGTGTGACTCTACTTTGCACCTGGGTTTGGTTTGGCTAGGATTAACTAGGGAAGGCCATTTTCCGTGTATTCATGATAGTATCCATGCTGAAAGAGCAGAAGCTGAGAAGGGAGTCATAATCTGGCAAAGTGCAAGCCTCCCAAGGTCTAGACTTGGGATCGGAACATTGCCAATTTCTCCTCATTCATTAGCAAAAGAACATTCCTTTCTCCTGATTGTAATTCCAAGCCAACTGAAAGAAAGAGAAGAAAGAGTAACTGAAATGTAAGCTTTAGTTATGGGCTAACTTGGCTCAATTATGTTTCACCCCTTTATTAGGCTAGCTTAACTCATATGTTTCTGGTATCAGTAAAAAACTGAAGACTCAACTAATTGTGAATTCTGATAAACTTCCGACACTCTAACACTGGGTTGCACGTGCCAAATGTGTTCCCATACCTCCGTTAGGTTGACTACTCCTTTTAATCCTGGGGTGGGCCAAGAAGACACATTACAGACAATTGGTACAGAAAGAAAAATAAGAAGTGAAAAATGAATTTTAAATAAAATAAACAATAAATATAATTTAAAAAATGTGTAAAATAGATTAACATAAATGAATTTTTAATAACTGAATTTTTTAAAGAAAGAAGTAAAACAGAATAAGTGGTACCCAAAAAAAAGATATTTGGGTGATGAATAAAGTGGTGAGTCCCTGCTTTAAAGACTGTGTCATGGTGAGGGTTCATGGATACATCCCTCTTGTAACATATAGTAAAGATATAAAATAGGTTTGATTGTTATTCTTACAGGCATAGAAGTAGAATAGTGTCCACAACCTCTTTAATTCTTGGTGTGACAAAAGAAGTGTGCTTATTCTGGAGAGAATATTACTGAATCCAACCCAGTTAGCATTCCAGAAGTCATACTTTCATAATGTTCAATATGTTTGTAGAAAAAAAGCCAATAACATCTATGTGAATATACAACAATGGAAGTTACTCTAAGGAGAGACAAATCATAGTATTTATTTTTAACTTGGGTAAAGCATGGGAGAAAACAAATGGAAGCCTTAAAAGTGGGTAAGAAAAAAGAACAGAAGTGTTAAAAAAAAAAACTTTTTAAAAACTGGGCAAAGTCTAACATCGCAATTTAGAATTTCTATGTGTCCCAGACACAGGGCAGCATGCAACTACCTGCCAGGAATTTCCATAGGCTTTTGTAGCATCCTCCTGAAAGACACAGGTGCAAGGAAAGAGATCTAAGACTCCCCTCATGGTACAGATATTCAGGACTTTCCAATGTTTGAGGGTAGAGGCAATATACTTCGAAAACATACATCCATAACCTGCTTGTATGTAAGGTGAAGACTGTATGTAAGGTGAAGAAACAACTGGTTTACAGGCATAAAACCTGCCTGTGCCCTTGCCCCCTACCTGATGCCAATTAATTGTGTGCTGCCTTTGAGGAAGGGTAGAAAATGTACTCACTCCATCAAAATGTTTTATTGACACTAGATTATAAGACTCTACTGCTTGTGTAGCAGAAACCTGCTTGGTCGTATCTCCAAATCCCTGCTGATTCAAGGCAGAGTTAACCTGCCACAGGTAGGAAGCACAGGAAAACAACCTGTGCTAAGTAGCAGTATGCTGGCTAGAGTCTGGAGCTCATTCCATCTCTCAGTCTATTTTTGGCAAGTCTGTGAGCTAAGAATGCTTTTTTTCATTTTATAATTGTTAAATTAGCATATGTGACTAAAAGTTTAAAATACTTACTATCTGATTATTTATGGAAAATCTTTTATAGCCTTGATTTACAGCCTATAATTAATAATAAGCATTTTTTTCCCCCTTAGAAATAGGCAGGAGTATTATATAAGTGTTTCCAAGTTATAGCTACACAGTGCCTACCTAAGACTGAGTTTAAAGAAAAGAGAACTGAGAAACTCCTATGAACTCACTATGAATATTGAATCAAGTAACAAGCACCAATGGAGAAGAGAGATGTCTTTTGTGATACAGGTGTGCATAGTCCGCTGATCTGAGGATGAAGCGGGATACTGAGAAGAACTCTTCAAGCCCTCTAGGCCTCATTTCGAGCACAAGCAAGCAACCTAACTCCTTTTTATTGAAGTTACTACTCTGCACACAATGACCTTGAAGCAAATGGTACATTGAAAGTCATCACACTAACATAGTCAATCCTCACTATTTGTGGCTTCTTTGTTTGCAAATTCATGACCTTGAAGCATATGGTACATTGAAAGTCACTACACAAACATAGTCAATCCTCAGTATTTATGGATTATTTGCAAATTCACCTGCCGCTAAAATTTATTTGTCATTTCAAAGTCCATGCTTGTAGCACTTTTATAGTTATTTGTGAATGCATAGAGGAGTGAAAAATTTAAGTTTCTTGATGCACACATTCCCAGATGAGGTCGAACAGGGAACTATTCTGCTTTCTTGTTGTAGACCTTATATTGTAAATGCATCCTTTCCAAGGATTACTTAATAACACAGTTTTTTTATTCTTATTTTTATTTTGGCCCCTAAGTATTGTGCTAAAGTGTATTTAGTGTTTGGAAGCACAAGAAGGCTAGGATGTGCCTTACAGGGAAAATGCCTATGTTAGATTCTCTTTGTTATATTAAACAAGTTGTCTTTACACAAGAAAACAAACAAAACAAAGTTATATATTGATTGGTTAATAAAAATGTTGTAACCAGAAGCTCTCGGGAATCTAGATCTGCATTTTTCCTAGAAGCAGTGGTTCAGTGTCTGGAAACATTTCAGAACATAACTACCACAGATAATGATTAGTGACTACACAAAATAAACCAATTCCACATCAGCTACAGATTTACAAGATTCCACTCCAACACTGATATTCAGACAGAAGAAAACACATGTTAAACAGAAATATTATTTCCAGTATCTGTTCTTTTGCACACAATGTTTAGAATTAAAATGGAAATAAGGCTATTCACAAATGCAAAAGAACTACAACCTATTATTAACAGATATAATAGGATGAAAAGAGACACAGAGATGTCTATCAAATGTTCTATCAGAATGAAAACAAAAATAACTATGAAAAATGTGTTAAATAATCTTGAAAAATAAGACAACATATTTGGAAGACACTAGGAATTTCAGAACTATAAAACAGAGTAAAACTGAAATGGCAGAAATGAAAAACACAATTATCAAAGGTGAAGAATTCCTTTGATAGGATTATTACCAGAACTGACAAAGAAGACTAGTATACCAGTTGACGTGAAGATAAACAAATATAAATTCTCCAAATCGAAACACAAGTGAAAAAAGAACAAAGTATCCAGCACCTATGTAAGAATATAAATGCTCTGTACAATATTTAAGAATATAAATGGTCTGTAGGATACATACACATAATTGAAATACTGAAAACAGTGCAAAGTGAGTAAAAGAGAGAGAGATACATAATCAATTTGAAAGAATTATAATTTTGCAGGTTTCATGAAAGTAAAAAAGCTAGGTGTACCTGAAGCTCAGAGAAACACCAGTAGGATAAAATGATAATAATAACCTAGTGTATTATAGTCTAATTTCTGAAGACTGAAGATATAAAGAAAACCTTGAAAGCAGCTAGAGAAAAACAAAATATCACATATTATCTAATTAGGATTAAAATGAGAGCTGACTTTTCCTCAGAAACTATGCAAGTCAGAGAAGTAAATCATTGATAATCTCTAAAGTACGGGGGGAAAAATAAGTCTCAACCTAGAATTACATTCCCAGTGAAATAACTTTTAAATATAAAGGCAAATAATTCATTTTTAGATAAACAAAAAGTAGGTATTTACTATATGTATACTATAAGTATTGTTAAAGGCACTTCATCAGACAGAAAATTATGACACCTTATAAAAATCAAAATTTATGAAAGTAAATGAAGAATACAAAAATATTATAACTGTGGGAAAATGTAAATAATTTTATTGGATTTTTAAACTGTATCTAAAGATAATTGAGTAAATAGAATAAAAAACTGATACTAATAGACAATATCTAAAACAAAATTGGCAGGAGAGTGATGTCAGCAAAATGGTGGATTAAAACTTTTCAGCAATTATCTCCTCACAGAAACATCAGTTTGAACAATTATCCATCCACAAAAATACTTTCACAGAACAAAAGGATGCAGATAAGATGTTACAGTAGTTAAGATTAACATGGAAATTAAATTGATGTATTATAAATGTTAGAAAGGACAGTTTCAAATTATTTACATCATTCCTCTCACAAGCCTGGAAAGCACAGTATGGAGAGAGATATCCTTTGCATAAATAAAGGAGAGTGAACTGAGTATATAGTTTCATTGTAAACGCAGCGTCAGGCCTACCACAGAAAACCTGGGGACAACAGCAGCAGAAGACACATTCTTCTTAAGCAAGTATGTAACAACCTCCACGATACATCATATGTTAGGCAACAGAACAAGTCCCAATAAACTTAAGAATATCAAAATCATATCAATATCTCTATCAACCACAGTGCAATGAAACTAGAATCAGTAACAGGTGAAAAATTTAAAAATTTATAAATATGTGAAAAATAAACAACATATTATTGAACAACCAGTGGGTTATAGAGGAAATCAAAGCAAAATTTAAAAAATTATTGATAGAAATGAAAATGGAATCACAACATATCAAATGCAGCAAAAGCAGTTCTAAGAAGGAACTTTAGAGTGATATATTCTTACATTAAGAAAAATGAAAGATCTCAAATAAACAATTTAACTTTAAACCTCCAAGAAGCAACTTAAGAAATTAAGTCAAAAGTTAGCAGAATAAAAGAAATAACAAATATCAGGGAAAATACAAATAAAATTGGAAGTAGAAAAAATATAAATAATCAACATAACTCAGTTGGTTTTTTGAAAAGATAAACAAAATTGACAAATTTGAGCTTGACAAACCAAGACAAAAAGAGAGAAGACTTGAATCAATAAAATTATTAATCAAAGAAGAGATATTACAACTCATGTAAAAGAAATACAAATAATTTAAGAGACTGCTGATGAGGATTATATATGGGCAAATAGGATAACCCAGAAGCAATGAATAAATTTCAAGAAATATGCACCCTGCCAAGACTGAACAATGAAGAAACAGAAAATCTAAACAGTTCAATAACGAGTGAGGATATTAAATCAGTAATCAGAAACCTCACAACAAACGAAAATCACAACAAACAAAAAAACCCTCAGAACCTGATAGCTTCAATGCTGAATTCTACTAAACATTTAAGTAACAAGTAATACCTATTCTCAAACACTTCCAAAAACCTCAAGAGGAGAAAAACTACTAAAGTCATTTTAGAAGATCGCCATCACTGTCACAAAAGCCAAACAAGGACACCACAAGAAAAGCAAACTACAGGATAACATCTCTGTTATCATTGATGCAAACATTCTCAACAAATTTTTATAAATCTGAATTAAGTAGCACATTAGAAAGATCAAACACTATGATCAACTAGGATTTATCCCCTTGTTGTAAGGAAGATTGGACATATGCAAATAAATAAATGTGATATATCACATTTAGAGAATGAAGGGAAAAATAATAGGATTATCTCAGTGGATGCAGAAAAAGCATTTTAAAACTCCATATCTTTTTATTATAAAATTCAACAAATTAGGAGTAAAAGGAATATACCTCAACACAATAAAGACCATATATGACAAATCCATAGATAACATTACACTCAATGATGAAATGTTGACAGGTTTTTCTCCAAGATCAGAAACAAGACAAGGATGTCCACTCTTGTCCAATCAACCTAAGGGTCCATCAAAGGAAACATAGATAAAGAAAATGTGTGTGTGTGTATTTGCAACAACATGAATACACCTAGAGAACATTATGTTAATTAAATAAGCCACACACCAAAAGATAAATCTCATAGTGCATTATTTCACTCATATGTAAATTTTAGCAGAGAGAAACTCATAGAAACATAAGGCAATGGTAGTTTCCAGGGATTGGGGGCAAGGGAGTGAAATGGGGAGATGGCCAGGTGGTACAAACTTTCAGATAGACAAGAGAAGTAAGCTTTTGGGGTTTACCATGTAACATGGTGACCATAGTTAATCTGTATTATGTACTTGAAATTTGCTGACAGAGTAGATCGTAACAAGTATTTGTTTACAAAAAATAAACAAAGTATGTGATGTGATACATATGTTAATTACCTTGATTGTGATAATAATTTCAAAATATATATGAAGACATTCCATGGAACAAAACACAAGCATAGAATAAAAATAGCTGTAAGACCTGCTTACTATAAGAAAAACATGTGGCAGAAGTTGAAGACAATGAGAAGACCTGGAGTTATTAGCAGGTACTTACCACAAAACATGGAGGGTCTGTCTGGGAACAGCAGTAAAACCACAGATCCTTAAATTCACATCAGAGGATATGAAGTTGACTATGATACGGTTTGAAAATGCTCAAGAAATCTGAGTCTAAGAAATTTTCAAAACAATCATTTAAATATCCTTTCTACAATAAAGAAATATATCGGAACAAGGACAAAGAAAAGAGGAAGTGCAGTTAAAGTGCAATAAGAAAACAGTGGAGGCAAATTTCAGAGAGTAGGAGGGAACATTTTGTCATTTTACAAAAAGAAGAGAAGAAAGACTTGTCAAATTATGCACATGGAAAGACTACTCTGATACGTCTTTCCCTACTAAAGGTACAAAACTTATGTATAAAAATTGTGCGACAATAAAGGACAGTGTTTAAATCTCTCATATGTTTACTCTGCATTATTGTAAGAATCAACATAATGATCCAACAGTAAATGAAAGCATGCTCAAGTACAACTCTGCAAACTAGTAAAAATAGTTTCTAATTTTACAAAATAAGTTCAAAGAACTTTAGGAAATCTAGGTGTATACTCTGATTCATCAAATAAAAAAATCAAAGCAATGAAACAGTATAAATATCAGTATAATGTAATAAAATCAGTGTTATTGTAAATGAGTTTATTACTACTATCTTATTATTCCTAAAATAAATTTAAACACACTTAAAGCTACATATTGAGAGGGTACACCGCTTACCTGCAAAATCAAAGCAGATTAGCCAGCCTTGAAATATATTCTAGTAATCACATTTGTGATTGAAAGAGAAAGAAAAAAAAATATTATGAGTGTTCAAATAAAGACAATGTCACTTATAAGAAAAAGAAAATTGAGGATTCAACACACAATTTTGACAGAAATGTCCAATTTCAGTGAACAACAGAAAATATAAATATGTCATATAGTCAAGGGGTTATAATTATATCCAAAGATTTATATTCAGTAAAACATGACTTCAAATATAAAGGCTAGGAAGAACTGTTACTAACATAAGATAACTCAGATAACATAAAAGTGAAACTTTTCTGAAGAATCAGCTAGAACCTTCGGACAAACACAATAAATGATGAGAGATTAAAATAATGGTGGTGCACATTAAATATATTTTACCTATAGAATCAAGGCAATGTAATGGCCAACAGGGAGAGAGAGCAGTATGTAATGGATATATTCTTTCCTAATGTATGTATAAAAAATGGTGTGAGATATGAAAATGACACATACAAAGTTAAATGAGCTCTCTAAGAGCCTTAAAGAAGTATTAACTAAAAATAACAAGATCTTAACTTAAATGAGTTGTTGGAGGTAAGGGCAGGGAAAGGCAATAAGAGGCTGCTAGTTAATTTTAATATTATTCTTAATGGAATAGGAATGGAAAATGGATTTCTCATCAAAAGTAAAAGATAAAACACCTATATTATCCTTGAGATAATAGTACAAAGGTAACAGAAAAAAATTTTTCAAAACCTTAATAGAGAAAAATTATTGATGTATATGTGTATATGTGTGAATGTATGCATATATACATAGAGAGAGGAAGGAAATACTTTTGCACAGGATTACATAGGTAGAAAATCTTTATTTCAAAATAGAAGACAAAAGGTCAAAATATCTAATTTCTGCCTTTGTTCATTTATAAATTTAATGTAATGCTAACAAAAATACTAAGGGATATTTTTCACCTGTCAAATGGGCAATATCCAAAAGTTTGATGACATACTCTCTTGAAAATTCTATGAGAATATAGTTACTTGCAAAATTGCTGTTGTAAACTAAAAATAATACAACCCCAGTTTCAAAACCCTCATTTTGAAAGACATCACTCTAAACCACTCTGCAAATAATAAATTTCCTTGAACTCGTCGGAAAACTGAGGTTGTACGGCAAGCGACCAAACTGAAGAATGAAATGTGGTGAGATTATAAGGTTTTGAATTTAAAGCGATTGTCACAGGTCAGAAGATTATATTTTACTAGGCGGAAGGAAATAGGTGTGCCTAAAGGAAATGTATTTAAAGTGATTTTTTCTCTCTCTCTCTTATTTATTGATTTTGGAGAGGAGGAAAATGGTCCAGAAATAACACCTGGTAGGAGAGAGAGAACTAATTTCATTTCTCTAAAGTAGAGAAAACACATTATTTTAGCTAACTCCTATTAAGGGATTGCAGAACATAAGCAAACATTGGACACTCCGTAAAATTTGAATATCAGATAGATAAGAAATATATTTGAGACTTATGTTCCCTATAATAACCGTGACATTCTTACATGAAAACAATTATTCATTGTTTTATCTAAGTTCAAATTTACCTAAGCACTTTGCATTTTATCTATCAACACTATTTAGGAAAAATGTGATTAATTTCACCAAAAAAATCATGCAACTACTCATTTATACTATGAATTGTCACTCAGAAGCTCGGCATTTGAGTAATTTTTTAAAACAATATTGAGAGCAAAAATGATGTGAAGAGATAATATACAGGAATCTTTGTTGCAGGTTGTTTTTTTTTCTGTTTCTCCTGTTATCACGAGTTTATGTTCCTATGTAACTTTATAATCCAACGTGTTACTTAAAAGACAAAGATGTCATAAATATATTTAGTTAGATTAGTATATTATGTAAAGTTCATTAGGTTGCTGGAGAACTCGAGAATCATGACAAATTAAGCTCTTTGACCATGTACAGAAGTAGAGGGTAAAGTTGATAGATGAGAAGGAAGCAGCTGCAGATTCTAACTTCATTTCTCAATTATATTCATTTTTCTTAGTGGCATAATGAGTATCTAGGGAATGCCTAATGGCAAGAGTGGAAAATAAATAAAGTAGAGGAAGCGTAATATGAAACAAAAAGATCCAGAAAAGCCACCTGCAACCTGAAGAAATAACTCACTATTTTGACCCTCATAACCAATGTATGGCGAAATAGAGCGTTAGCAAAGGAGTGGGTACCCCTAAAACTTCCCTCTCCATTTTAATAGGCTGCTGTAGACTTTCCAGAAGTAAATCAGGTTTTAGCTAGAATTTAAATGTTATGTTCTATACTATAGTTATATTTCTTTCTAATTATAGTATATATTTAGAGAGAAACATGTATGATGGTTTTAATTGTGTTAATTGGTTTACAGAAGACAAGACCTAAAGGATATCGCATAGTGGCTAATATTGCTAGCATTACTTATTTTAATTTTAATTTACCTTTTCTCTCTCTTTCTCTCCCTCTCTTTCCTCCTTATTCTCTCCCTCCTCTTCCTTCAGATTTTCAGAAAACATGCTTTAAAAGAGAGATTATCATTGCTTGCTATAAAATCCTGGTCTTTAATTGACTCAAGCTTCACTACAAAAAAGCATAATCAATGTGCCCAAACATGATTATGCCTGCCTATTTGCAGAATGCAATCCTTAAAGTAAGAAGAAAACATTTTTGTGCTCCTAATGGTTAGTTCATTAAGAAATACTCAATGGCTGAGGAGTTGCAGACAAAAGTACTGAAATCTTATAACACTATATCCCATTAAAAAATATTCAGCTACATTAACAGCTTTGAAATTTTTAAACAACAGAATCATGGTCATGTTTATTTGCTACAATTATTTGTAAGCCCATGGTAAAATAGAAAGTTTCCTGGATCTGAAAAGGAACATTCTTAGAATGATACTAAAATGATCTTAGGTTTCTGTGTCCACCTCCCTGGACTGCCCTTCATTCAGTTACACATGGAATCCCTCACAGGGTTTCTCTGTGGATCACATGATCAATAACTACTTATATCAAACAGTGTTGTTCCCCGCTGGCCCCCGGAGATGGAATCTTGCTATGTCGCCCAGGCTAGAGAGCAGTGGCGCAATGTCGGCTCACTGTAAGCTCCGCCTCCCGGGTTCAGGCCTTTCTCCTGCCTCAGCCTCCCGAGTAGCTGGGACTACAGGTGCCAGCCACCACGCTCGACTAATTTTTTTTGGTATTTTTTTAGTAGAGAGGGGGTTTCACCGTGTTAGCCAGTATGGTTTCGATCTCCTGACCTCGTGATTCGCCTGCCTCAGCCTCCCAAAGTGCTGGGATTACAGGCCGAGCCACCGTGCCTGGCCCAGTGTACCATTTTTAATAGGGTTGTTTTCTTACTGGGTTTTGACAATTCTTCATATGCTGTTGTGAGATATAATATAACTTGCAAATATTTTCAACCAATCTGTGGGTTTTAATTCTTTTACAGTCTGATTTGAAGAGGAAAATATTTTAATTTGAAATCCAATTTATCAATATGTCATTTTATGGATTGTATTTTTGTAGTTACATCATAGAAATTTTAGTCTAACACAAAGTCACAGAAGTTTTGTTCTGCCACCACGCTGTGCTCGTTTTTTCAAAAAAATCTTGAGAAAGAGCAGTGAAGTTTGAGGACTCACACTTCCCGATTTTAATATATACTACAAATCTACCATAATTGAAACAGTCTGGTACTAGCATATAGAGCCCAGAAATAAACTCACGTATTTTTGACAAATTAATTTTTGACAAATTAATTTTTGGCAAGGGTGCCAAGATTAATCAATAAGCAAAAAATAATAGGCAAAAAATAATCTCTTCAACAAATACTGCTCAGAAAATGATATTCAAACGCAAAAGAGTGAAGTTGGACCCCCACTTTACACCATACACAAAAAGTAACTTAAAGTGGGTTATATCTAAACAGTAAAGCTTTTAGAGTAAAACACAGGGGCAAGTTACATTTTATTGATCTTTTTCAGGCAATGGATTTTTAAATTAGAAACAAAAAGCATGAGCAACAAAATAATTTTTAAAAAGCTAAATTTGACTTTATTAAAAATGAAAATGTTTGTGTATTAAAGGAAAATATAAAAAAGTGAAAAGACAACCAACAGGGTGGGAGAAAATTTTGGTGAGTCATATGCTAATAAGTGTCTAATATCCAGAATATATAAGGAACACTTATAATTCAACAACAACCACAAAAAAAAGCCCAATTTAGAAATGGGCAAAATGCTTAAATAGACATTTCTCCAAAGAAGGTATTAAAATGGCCAACGAACACACAAAATGCTGCTCAGCACAATTAGTCATTAGGAAAACACATATCAAAATCATATTGAGATACTACTTCACTATCACTAGGATGGTGATTTTTTTTAAAGAAAAATACCAAATGTTGATAAGAATGTAGACAAATTGAAACTCTCATGCATTGATAGTGGGAATATAAAATGCTACATCTACTATGGAAAATAGTGATTCTTCAACCAGCTTACCATGGAATTATCTCATGATACATACTCAAAATAATTGAAAAGAGACATTTAGACAAATACGTGTACACAAATGTTCATAATAACACTATTCACAATAGCTCAAAATGGCAATCCACTCAAATGTCCATTAACAGACGAATGAATAAACAAATTTTGGTGTATATATACACAACACAGTGTTGTTTAGCCATAAAAAAGAACAATGTCCCAAAACATGGTACAACTTGTATGAATCTCAGAAGCATTAGGCTAAGAGAAAGAAGAGTGACACAAAAAATTACATATTGCATGATTTCATTGTATTATATGTATTGAATGGGTAAATCTATAGCAACAGAAAACAGATTAGTAGATATCAGAAGCTTGGCTGTGGGAGGAATGAGAATTCATTGCTTAATGGGTATGAGTTATTTTTGAGGTTGATGAAAATGTCTTGTCACTAAACAGAGGTATTAGTTGCAGAACACAGCAAATTTACTAAATGTCACTGACTTGTACATTCTAAAATGGTTAGTCTTATGTTACAGGAAATTTAATCCTCAACCCTGTAAAAAGAAAAATGATACATGCAGTAAGATCAGTATATACAGAATATAAGTCACTTACTATAAGAAAAAATAATTGAAGAATGCCATTCATTTCCCTTCAAAAAACTCAATTTCTAGAGTTCCACAATTAACCTTCACCAATTATTTAAATAATATATTACTTTAATGGTTGGATGTGTTCCAAAATATTTAAAAACAAGACATAGCCTTTGATAATGTCAATAATTAAATTATAATAATTTATTCCTGGTAATAGAAAATAGTTTTTATACATATTGAACTTATATCCTGCAATGTTTCTATCTTTAAAAAGTTAATTTGTTGATTCTTTTAGATTTTCTATAAAGACAATCATGTCATCTCAAAGACAATTATTTCTTCCTTCTAAAATTGTATACGTTTTATTTCATTTTCTTGTGTTACTGTACTGACTACAACTTCCTCATAATGTTGAAAAAGCCATTCTTGATATGTCCTCCATGTTAAGAGGAAAACACCTAGTTTCTCATTATTAAGTATAATGTCAGCACAAGGATCACATATGAAACTACCTCATTTCTTGTACGATTCCTGTGGTGTTTGCACTATTAACTATATTTTACAAATAAAATGAATAGAAACACAAAATTAAACATTAAGTATGTTTAAGTTATATCAATTGGTCCTATCTATACTCAATATCTGTGTCTCAATAGTGATAAATTGATGATCTGAAATGTCTATCTACATTCTTTTCAACATTAAAACAATTTTAAAACATCAAATGTGGCTGGAATATATTAATATTAATATATATTTATAGCATTATAATACTTGCTGATATTTAGTTGGTTAGCTGAAGAAGCACATCAGTTGGTTGCAGTTGATATCTGCCCTCAGTTAGCACATAGCATAGACTCTCCCATGTTGTTGGTTAAGTATATATGAATCCCTCACCACTGCAAACAATGCATTTTTTTCTATTATAAACTAATTTTTTAAGACTCAAATTAGCAACCTAACATCATACCCAGAGGAACTAAAGAAACAAGAGCAAACCAACCCAAGACTAGCAGAAATCAAGAAATAACTAATATTAGAGCTGAACTAAAGAAAATTGAGATATGAAAAATTATATAAGAGATTAACAAATTCAGGGGTTTGTTCTTTGAAAAAACTAATAAGATAAACCATTAGCTAGATTAATAAAGAAAGAAAAAGGGAGAAGATCCAAATAAACACGATCAGAAATGACAAGGGAAACATTATCACCATCCCCACAGGGGGAGAAAAAAATCCCAGATACTACTACAAATGCATCTAGGTACACAAACTTGAAGCCCAGGGGAAATGGATAAATTCCTGGACACATACAGCCTCCCAAGACTGAATCAGGAAGAAACTAAATTCCAAAACAGACCAATAATGAGCTCTGAAATTAAATTCTTCATAAAATCCTACTAAGCAAAAAAAAGCACAGGACCAGATGGATTTACAGCCAAATTTTACGAGATGCATAAAGAAGAGCTGGCATCCATTCTATTTTAACTATTCCAAAAAACTGGGGAGAAAAGGACTCCTTCCTAACTGAGTCATCAGGATGAAGCCAATACCATCCTGATACCAAAAGCTATCAGAGACATAACAATAACAAAAATCTTTAGGTCAATATTTTTGATGAACATAGATACTAAAATCCTTAACAAAACACTTGGAAACCAAATCCAGCAGTACATCAGAAGCCAATCCACTGCAGTCAATTAGGCTTCAACCCCAGGATGCAAGGTTGGATCAACATATACAAATCAATAAATGTGATTAATCACATAAACAGAACAAAAACCACCTGATTATCTCAATAGATGCAGAAAGAGCTCTTTACAAAATGTAACATCCTTCATGTTAAAACCGCTCAGTAAGCTGGGCATTTAAGGAGCATACTTCCCACTAATAAAAGCCATCTATGACAAACCTACAGCCATCATCATACTGAATGGGCAAAAGCTGGAAGCATTTCCTTGGGAAACCAGAACAAGACAAGGATGCTCTCTCTCACCACTCCTATTCAACATAGTACTGAAATTCCTGTCCAGGGCACTCAGGCTAGAGAAATAAATAAAGGTATCCAAATAGGAAGAGACGAAGTCAAACTATCTCTGTTTGCAGATGGCAATTCTATAGCTAGAAAATCCTATAGTCTTGGCCCAAAAAGCTACTTGATCTTATAAAAAACTTCAATAAACTTTTATTTTGTTGAGCAACAGTTTCAAATTATGCTGACTGTAAAATCAACATACACTATTTATCAACAACATCCAAGTTAAGAGCCAAATCTGAAATGCAATCTCATTTGCAGTTACCACATAAAGAATAAAATGCCTAAGAATACAGCTAACCAGGGATGTTAATGATCTCTACCATGAGAATTACAAAACACTGCACAAAGAAATCAGAGAAGACAAAAACAAATGGAAAATCATCTCATGCTCATGGATAAGAAAAAATCAATATCTTTAAAACGGCTATGCTGACCAAAGCAATTTACAGATTCAATGTGATTCCTATCAAACTAACAATGATGTTCCTCATGTAATTAGAAAAAAAAAAACAAACTGTTTTAAAATTCATGAAACCGAAAACATAGCCCAAATAGCCAAGACATCCTAAGCAAAATAACAAAGCTAGAGGCATAGTGTTTCCCAACTTCAAACTATATTACAAGGTGACAGTAACCAAAACAGCATGGTAATGGTAGAAAAACAGACACATTGACCAATGGAACAGAATGGAGAGCCCAGAAATAATGCTGCAGAACTACAACTATCTGAAATTTGACAAAGGTTACAAAAACAAGTGATGGGGAAAACACTCCTTATTCCAGAAATGGTGGTGGGATAACTGACTAGCCACATTGAGAAGAATGAAACTGGACCACTTCCTTATACCATATA
>NW_012115699.1:4473223-4474205 GCF_000951035.1 Colobus angolensis palliatus | reverse complement strand
ATTTATTTATTTATTTATTTTTAAGATGGAGTCTTGCTCTGTCACCCAGGTTGGAAGGCTGAAGTGCAGTGGCTTGATCTTGGCTCACTGCCATCTGCACCTCTTGGGTTCACGCCATTCTCCTACCTCAACCTCCCGAGTAGCTGGCATGACAGGCACCTGCCACCACACTGGGCTCTTTTTTTGTGTTTTTAGTAGAGACGGGGTTTCACTGTGTTAGCCAGGACGGTCTCGATCTCCTGATCTCATGATCCGTCCTCCTCGGCCTCCCAAAGTGCTGGGATTACAGGTGTGAGCCACTGCCCCCGTCCAGAGCTTAAACTAATTTACAAGAAAAAGCAAACAATCCTATTAAAATGCAGGCAAAGGACATGAAGAGACACTTTTCAAAAGAAGACATATGCAGCCAACAAGCATATGAGAAAATGTTCAACTTCACTAATTATTAGATAAATACAAATTAAAACCACAATGGGATACCTTCTCACACCAGTCAGAATGGCTACTATATAAAAGTCAAAAAATAACAGATGCTGACGAGGTTGTGGTTAAAAGGGAATGCTAATACACAGCTGGTGAGAATGCAGATTAGGTTCAGCCATTGTGGCAAACAGTATGGCGATTTCTCTAAGAACTTACAATAGAGTTATGATTTGATGCAGCAATCCTATTACTGGGTATACACCCAAAGGAATATAATTCATTCTACCATAAAGTCTCATGTACATATATGTGTATTGTAGCACTATTCACAATAGCCAAGACATGGAATCAGCCTAAACACTCATCAAACAGTAGACTAGACATAAAAAAAAAAAAAAGTGGTACATATACACTATGGAATACTATACATCCCCCACAAGAAAAGAATAAGATAATATCCTTCGCGGCCGGGCGTGGTGGCTCACGCCTGCAATTCCAGCACTATGGGAGGCTGAGATGGGAGGATCACAAGGTCAGGAGATCGAGACCATCCTGGCTA
>NW_012115699.1:4470691-4472003 GCF_000951035.1 Colobus angolensis palliatus | reverse complement strand
AAAAAAAAAAAAATTCTTTGCGGCAACATGAACACAACTGAAGACTATCATCCTAAGCAAACTAACACAAGAACAGAAAACCAAATACTGTACTTTGTCATTTATTAGTGGGGTCTATAAAAGGAGAACACATGGGCACAAAGAAGGGAACAATAGACACAGTGGGTGGCAGGAGGGATAGATTTTTTTTAAATACCTATTATACCTTCTCTCTCATCATTGTTTATTCTAATTATGTTTTCCACAAAGATTAAGTATGAAAATAAAATTGTATAATGACATTCTGTCTTTTCTAATAGAAAATGAATTGACCATGAGTTTTTAATTTAATTTTCTCTTGCTGGTTTTGTTTTACCTTAAGACAACTTGGCATTTCTTTTCATGATAATTTGTGAAGTGTTACCTTGTTACTGAGGAGTGCATTGCTTTATGCTTCTGACATGATTCTTTGCCTTACTCATGAAACATACAAGGAAGTAAGCTATCTTTCTTTGCTTTTAGAATTAGATATTAAAGAAAAATGGCGTGTGTCGTATTTCAAAGGATGCTCGGTAGTAAAATTCAAGGCATCATAAAATAGTATTAGGCATTTGGTTAGAACAGTGTGTACTCACGCACATCCTTGTCAGTTGATTTTTAAGTAGAAAACAAAAGATGTCGGGCACACAAGACCACCCTGGAGGCTCATCAGAGTCCTGCAGCTGTTGCTGTGTGAGATGAAACCTCTCCTAGAATTATTTAAGATTGGCAACAGTTGGTATGACTAAGGACGAGTTCATTTTCCTGCTAGCTCTCTTTGTAAAATACACTTTTCTGTTAGTTTGAAATGTGAATATGAAAAGCATGTGTTTGTCGATAAGACAGGAAATATATCTATGTCCTAAAGTTGTTTTTACTTATGAATTACAATAAAAAATTTTATCCACCAAACAGCAACATCATGTTGGAAAAAATTTTCTACATCCTTTTTCAGTCTATTTAATTTAATCATGGAATGTTATTTATGTCACTGGAGTTTTCTCATGAGGATGGATTTTCACATTTTTATTTATAAAATTTCTCAGGCATAATTTCAGAAACTTAAGAAATATAACCAATTTTACTTGTTAGGATTATCTGAGTACCATTTAATACCTCATCTTGTGACTTTGTTATAGTATATTCTATGACTTGTAAGGTTATTTTTTTTCTCAAAAGTTTATAAAGAAATCTATACAGATAATTTGTACAACTAATAGAAATATACATATAATCATTTGGACAAACACATTTTTACATTTTATTTGGTTTTTAATTTACAAAATTTTTTTAC
>NW_012115699.1:4454223-4470225 GCF_000951035.1 Colobus angolensis palliatus | reverse complement strand
AAAAAATAAAATATGGTATTAGTCTAGCTACATTGTAGCGTTCAGATTCCTACCATTTTGCATACTCTGTATGCAACACATTACAGTTTATCTAATACATGTAATAATTCGTGACTCTGTACTCATAATCTATGGATTTTTCCCGTTATTCAATTTATTGATGGAAATTTATGGATTCCCTATCTTCTCATCAAAATACTTTCTTCATTCGGCTTCACTTAAAAAAGAAAATTCTAGGCCGGGGGTGGTGGCTCATGTCTGTAATCCCAGCACTTTGGAAGGCCGAGGTGGGTGGATCACAAGGTCAGGAGATCGAGACCATCCTGGCGAACACGGTGAAATCCCGTCTCTACTAAAAATACCAAAAAAAATAAAAAAATAAAAAAATAAAATAGCCCGGCATGGTGGCAGGTGCCTGTAGTCCCAGCTACTCAGGAGAGTGAGGCAGGAAAATGGCGTGAACCCCGGAGGCAGAGCTTGCAGTGAGCCGAGATCGCACCACTGCACTCCAGCCTGGCCAACAGAGTGAGACTCTGTCTAAAAACAAAAAAAAAAAAGAAAATTCTAGTTTTTCTACCTCATTGATTTCTTTGTTTAGTATATTTCACTATTTTAGCTCACTTTCTCTGTCTCCAAATGCTGTCATGCCTTATTTTCTTCTCTTATTTCTCTCTTTGTTACTGTTTCTCTTCCTAATTTCTTCTTCTCTCTATTTATACCTCTCTTTCTGTATAATCATCCAATATTAGGGTTTCTAATACCTTTGACCTCTCCATTACAAACCTCTCCACTGCTCTGTAAATGCTTTTGTATTAAATTCCACAGAAATATGTAATTGACATTTTAAGATTCACACATAGAAAAAATGTACCAATTTTATGTCTAAATTGTCTCTTTCAACAGTCTTTCCCACATGTATAAGTGGATACACTGATCTCTTTCTACACAAGGCAGGTATCTTGGAGACTGCCTTTACTTTCTTTTTCTCAAATCTCATAACCAATACATCAGTTACCACTGTAAGCTATATCTGCAAAGCATTTCAGACTTCTGAGAGTGTGTCTTTATCCCACTGTGCATAAAGCCATGATCATGTCTTATCTGGAGCAACTGCCTACCTAGTATCTTTTCTTCTGCATTTGCTTCCCTGGTGTCTATTTTGGACACAGCAGCCAGAATAATTCTCTTAAGCTGTAAATAAAATCTGATCACTCATCTACTCAAACTCTCCAGTGGCTTCCTGTCTCTCTCAGCGAAAAATACTAAAGTCTTCACAATGGCTTACAAAGTTCTACATGTTCCAGGCTCCTGACACCTTTCTTGAGTCATCCCTTGTTAGTCTTCTTTAGATTTTCTGCTTCAGCTAAACTGAATTGTATCCTGTTCTTTCCATTGGAAAGGGATGTTCCGGCCTCAAGGTTTTTCATTTAAACACTATTCTATCACTATTTGTCTCCTCCAAGTACATGTATGACTCATCACTTTCAGGTTCTTACTCAGTTACTCAAAGATGTTTAACTAATCGTGTTATTGAATTGCAATTGAAACTAACCTCTCCAAGCCCAGAAATCCCATGTATAATTATAGCTTAAGTCTATTTCACGGCACATTTTCTCTTTACCATTCATTCATTCATTCAATTGTTCCTTTCTTATTCATTTATTTATTTGTTTTCTTTGTCTTCTCACTAGACTATAAGCTACATAACAGCAAGAGATTTTGTCTGTATGTTTCACTGCCATATACTAAGTACCTAGTATTCAATATATAGTAGATTATTTGATATTTATAAATTAGTGGAACTTATTTTGTATAATATTCTAATTATTATAAAAGTAAATTTCTTCTGTATCATATCAGAGACTACTACATATATTGCTAATGATATGATCATTATTTTTATTTTGTATTTTTGCCTAATTGCAAACTCTCTGAGAGAAAGAGCTACCTTATTCATTTTCATGTCTCCACTACAATACTGGGCCACATTCCTTGAACTCAATAGATATTCATAAAGTGAATTGGTGGAACCAATTTCAAAGTGCAGGTTAGCAGAGGTAAAAATAATATAGTGCTGACTAAATACGTAAGTGCTACAGAAGAAATGCTAAAAAGTAATCAATTTAGGTGGTACCAACAGCCAATTTTTTTTCAGAAATATATAATAATACACAATTCTTTTCTTCAGCTTACAAGGTCACTTTGAGAGAAGTGAATATATCACCCTGGTGTTTATTCTCGTGTACTCATACAGAAATTGCTATGTGAATTAAACATATCACCAGGTGTAGAATGTCAAATAGATTCATAAATATAACTTGTTTCCTGCTTATCAAGTGACAGTTGTCCATCTTTTCTATTCCTCAGCACCAAGATGTAGAGGACAGCCATGTATTTTGACCCCACACATTTCTACTTTGAAAGCACACCTCTGCCTAATCTGTTAGGGGTCATGAGTACCTCTGGGTATCACCATCTTTGTGTAAAAGTTCTGCCATTTCTGTTTTACTACTGTTTCTGCCAGAAAGACCATTGCTGGCGGGCCCCACTATCTTCCTCAAGGGTACAGATACTCATTTGGTGAGTATTACTATGTTTGCTGCATACCACTTACACATGTTTGGCCCTACAGCTAAGGAGATGTCACAACTAAAGCCTATTGATTGATGAGTTGAGGAGAAATGCCTCTTTCCTATTTGGGGAATGCTCTGTTATACTTCAGTGTTTCGTGGCTTTAAGAAAGTAATTTTACAATGTAAATACTTCACTTTTACAATCTATCACAACAAGAAACTGAAGCTGACCAGTAATTGAAAACTGAGTAAAAATATTTTACTGTGATGAAAGCTAGAAGCCACTGTTCCAATGGTAAAGTGTATGTGGACAAATTTGTTCTGTCTAACAGCAACTTCCCTTAGGATTTGTTCTTACTAAGTGAAAGAACTTCATCATTTTCTCATTAGACATAAATGATCAATTTTCAACTTTGCAAAGGATGCAGATTTGGCCCAACCTAGATCCCATCCCCAATTCACAAAGTGTGTTTAATTATCCCTCTTATAAATGTCACAACTACTTTGTGAACTTGATCTCATAAGTATTATCTTCATTTCAAAGTTTCTTTGATGTTCTAAGCATTGAAGTGATAACTGTTGAGTAATTACTTAGTGATAGAGTATAATCTCAAGTTTCCATATAAATATAAATAATTGCATTATTCTTTCACAAGAACTCTAAGAGATAATGCAAGAAAAATATTCTGAATGTTACAATGAATTATGTCAGGATAATTACTTAATTCCATAAATTGACTTAAAAATTTATTCTCAGTCTGAGTTTTGAATAACATAAAACATTAGAAATATATTTAGAATAGGCAATTTAAAATATTTAGTAGAATTTCTAGCCTAATTTCAGGACAAAAAGTTTTTTTAGTACGGTTTAATCCTTGATAAAGATGGTTTTTTTAAAAAAAATTGATTGCTTTTACTTAAAAGCATATACCAAAAGGTAATAATCTCAGAATATGTGTAAAATAGATGATACTTCTTAAACTTTAAATATCAATAAAGCACAGAGGAAAGATGTATAATATCATAAGAACCACCCGTTCTAATAAAAAGCAATGCACTTCCAGGTGGAAAATCTGGACTCATTTCACTCAGAGGTGCTAGTCACATAAGAAAGGGGGCTCCTGGGTGCTGAAGATGGGAGCAGGATAAGCAGGACTGATATTAAGAGCACCAATCCATAGAGAATTAATAAGACATTGGACAGAGGTAGAATTTAAAGTAATTCAAAAGTACAACTTGATTGAGGAATCAACTATAAAGGACTCATGGGGAGGAAGATCCAAACATGAGAAAATGATACAAAAACCTAGAATACAATTCAAAAGCCAGATGTGAAACGAACACATGGATGTAATGGGAGACATTTCCTCAGGCTGCAGCATTAGCCACAGCTGTTTGTTTAAGGTCTCATTAGCTTCTACCAGAAGACCCACTGAAGAGCGTGGTTCCCCATGGTTTCACCAATTTAATTCAGCCACATAATAGTTGTTTGTCATTTTTATTGTTCCTTCAGAGCCAGAATTATAGTTGCATAGGAAAAGAATATTTCTTTACTTATTCAAACTTATTACGTATATGAGCATGGGTTGGAAATATTTAATTATATCAGTTCAATAGAAAAATCTGACAAATTGCAATAGGATCTTTCCGTGGTAAATGACATCCTTCCACTGCAACTAAAATTCTCAAAAGGAATCTTTAATACTTCCATGTCCCCAACTCAAAATTACTCATCTAAGCTATTTGATATGTACTCACATGTATACAACATTTTTAAATATTTAATATTTTAAGAGTACGTCAAATATCCCAATCACTATGCTACTTAGGGTATATATAGATGAACCCAAACTTATATTTCTTATCAAAGAATTTAACATATGGTGGACTTATCATTTTCTTCCTATTCTGTAGTTGGCTCTGAAATACTGCATATCTTATGTGGATGATTGTCCACATACCAACCAGCTTACTCTGCCCAGCAATATTTCTCCATTAGGGCCCATCTACTAATAGGCTAAATATTTGTAATATAGTATTGTTTATGTCACCTTCCGTAAGGAAAATGACTGTGCTTTAGTTAGGAGTAGGCCATGGCGGCCTTCTGGAGCAGCATGACTCAGTGGGTTTCGAGTGCAGGCACATAACCCTGCACATTATGTAACTGAGGCGCATTAGGTGGTCACCCACATGAGCTTGTGATTGGCCCTGAGCCACTATTGTCTGTAAAAGGTATAATAAAAGCTGTACATATGGCTCACTCATGCCCAGAGAGAGAGTAAAGCCATGTGAAAACTGTCTACAATTCCTCAAGTGTTTTCCAAGTTACCTGCCACTCTCCGACCAACTTCCCTTGGACCTCAGTTAGAACCTGACAATTGGTATCATGAACAGGGTCCCGAGGTGAGTGAACCTTCATACCCTGCTGGTTCTGGGTCAGCTATGTGGCTGCAGGGCCCCTGCAGGCCTGGCTACAGAGCTTGGAAAAGGAATTAGAGGCTGCTGTGAATGCAGGCCTGGGTCCCTCATCTCAGTTGGACACCCCCACTCAGTCTGATACCAAGGAGGAAGAACCCCTGTTGTGCGCTTGCCCAGTGGTCCATCAGAAGGCAGATCATGAACAGCCACTGGGGCCCCAAAGGCAAACTCAAGGACTCTCCAAGGTAAGGCAACATACCACATATACTGCCTATACCCCAACTGAGTTGTGGAAATTAGGCAAGCATTGCTGTCAGCATCCAGGGGAACCTTTGCCTGCCTGAGTTTTTCATTTGTGGGAAGAGGAAGCAGATAGTATTTCCTGTTCTGCCTCTGAGATGGAAAAGCTGGCCTCTATCACAACTCACCCCTCCCTCCAACAGCAGTTGCAGATGAGCAGGTGGTTGGTGCAAGGGCAAGGTAGCCACACCCTGACTGAGTGACTATGGGCAGCCATATAGACGGTGGAAAGACACCAGTGAAATATGCAAAACCGTGAGTAAATGGCAGTTGTATGCTGATTCGGTGCAAGTCATCCAAGAGATGAGTATGTGACAGGCTATGTTTGACCTGAATACCCAGGGGCCAGATGATGAATGTTTCACCTTGCCCATGAGGAATATTGTGTTGGGTTCTGCACCCCCAAGTACCTTTGGCTCCCTAGCTACTGTCTTTATCCCATAAGTACAGTGCTGCATACATAAAGTGACCACTGCTATGGCGGCTCTTGGGGAAGCAGAAGGCTGTCAGTGAAACACAGGGGTCCACGCTGTAAAGAAGGGGAGGATATCCCACCTGCAGGGGTCCCACAATGGAAGAAAAAGGGGCCCCAGTGAGTGGCACACCCACATGTGTGGATAGATTTGATTTTGGCCAGGGTTGACCATGAGCAAATTGATACGCAGCCCAATAAAGTACTCCTAACTTTGAGGAGATGGTTGTCTCTGGAGCAGCAGTCCCAGAAAATGCCTAAGGGGGAGAAGGACATTGCTGTGTGATCCAGTCCCACCGGGTGATGTAGCTCAAAGACTACTTGCTGCAGACAGGCAGAAATATAACGCCTTTTTTGTTTGATTAGGGAGCTGGCTGAGGGGCCCTGCTTGGGGGAACACCAGTTGACTGAAGGCCATGTATGGAATTAGCGATCCACTGGTTCCCCCACCAATGTACAGTGAGTGCTGGCACTGGTTGATACTGGTGCAAATTGCAGCCTTCTTTATAAGAATCCGGATGAGTTTCCTGGCAAACCTGCTTACACTGATGATTATGGAGGCCAGTCAGTGAAAGTGAAACCTGTATCTCTGCTCCTTGGCATCGTCCATTTGGCTCTCCATTTATATGCTGTGTATGTCTCTCTCATACTGGAATACATTCTGCGGGTGGATATCTTGCATGACCTGACATTACAAACCATGGCCAGGGAATTCAGACTCTGAGTGCATGTGGTGAAGCTGGTGCTGTGTGGGCATATGCATCACCAGCCTTAGGTCCTACCAAAACCCAAGTCAATATCATTTGCTAAGTAGGCGTATGGAGATAGCTGAGAAAATTTAAAAAGCTGAAAGAGGTACAAATAGTGCGTGGCACCCACAGCCCCTACAGTTCTCCAGTGTGGCCAGTTAGAAAGTCTGATGAAACCTGGTGGATGGCGGTGGACTATCAGGAACTGAATAAAGTAACACCTCCTTTGCATGCAGCTCTACTCTCAATCATGGATTCAATGGACCATTTGACAAGGGAACTGGGAGAGTACCACTATGTATGGACTTGGCCAATGCATTTTTCTCCACAGACATCGCCCCAGAGAGTCAGGAACAGTTCGCCTTCATGTGGGACGGGTAAAAATAGACTTTTACAGTGTTGCTGCAGGGCTATGTGCATAGCCCCACGAAATGTCATGGTCTAGTTGTCATGGATTTAGCCGCTTGGCTATGTCCAGAAGGGGTCTGCCTATTCCATCATATTGATGATATTATGTTAACCTCTGTTTCTCTTGTGGATTTAAAAGTGGTAGCATCCTTCTTGCAGCAACATTTGGCAGCATGTGGTTGGGCCATCAACAAATCCAAGGACCAGGGGCCTGGATTATCTGCCAGATTCTTGGGAGTTATCTGGTTGAGTAAGACAAAGCCATCCCAGAGGCTATCACTGATAAGATTCAGGCATATGCCCAGCCCACCATGGTGAAGCAGCTGCAAACTTTTGTGTGCCTCCTGGGATATTGGCAGGCATTTGTGCCCCATTTAGTTCAAATGATAAAACTGTTTCATATGTTAACAAAGAAGGGAGCTACCTGTGATTGGGATGATGCAGCTGAGACCACCTTCCTGGCAGGCAATCAGGCTATTCAGAAGGCACAAGCTCTTTGGGTAGTTTACCGGAGGTGCCCAGTTGAGCTGGGTGTGCATGTGAGCACAGATGGTTTTGGCCGAGGTCTGTGGTAGCTCACAGAGCACTTGAGAATGCCAGCAGGCTTTTGAAACTATGGAAGAGAGCTGACCTCCACTATTCCTTGATAGAGTAACAGCTGTGTTTGGCACCCTTCGGGCTTGTGAGAGTGTGACAGGATGGGCTGTCACCATCATGTGGATGACTTATTAGAGAGCAGGATGAGTGAGTTCATGGGTAATGGCCCCCTGGACTGGAATGGCACAGACATCCACTTTGGCAAAGTGGGGTGCCTACTTGGAGTAGTGGAGTATGCTGACTACAAGTCCCTTAGTAGCAGAGCTGCAGGAGATCTTGGGACCAGTAGTCCTAATGCAAGATAAGTTCACTGGGCTTGAGGCACCCCTAGACCCTGAGCCTTCACCATTTAAGGAAAGGCATCCCCCTCATTCCTGATGGGGCATGGTACACAGGTGTGTCTAGCTAAGGTGCTACTGCTGCCTGTATCACTGTTGTAGCCCAACCTAGTACTGACACCATATGGTTTGAAATCAGGTGTGGACAAAGTAGCCAATGGGTTGAACTTAGAGACATATGGATGGTAATCACCCAGGAGGTGACACCTATGGTAATCTGTACCAATAGCTGGGTGGTCTACTGAGGCTTAGCCTTGTGATTAACTACCTGGAAAACACAGAAGTGGCTAGTCAGCCACCAACACGTTTGCGGCCAAGCCATGTGGCAAGACTTCTGGGAAACTGGACATCAGAAAGAGGCAACTATTTATCATGTGTCACGCCATATGCCTTTGGCCACCCCGGCAATGAAGAGGCAAATGCCTTCACCAAGTTTCGGTGGTTGGAGTCAGTACCTAGACGTGATGTGGCCTTGTGGCTACACCAGAAACTGGGACATGAAGGGGGTAAACTGATGCAATAGGTCAATAAGCATTGGGGTTGGTCTCTGCCCACACAAGACATTTGGGATGCTTGCACATGCCTGGCATGTGCTCAGGCATACCCTACACGGAGGCAGGTGCCCATTGTTACACAGTAAGTTAACAATAGGGTGAGTGGCCTTGACCAGGTGGCAAGTAGACTACACTGGGCCCCTGCCAAATGCAGGGGTTGCCAACCAACAGCACGCCATGCAGGCCCTGAAACACTTATGCGCCCTGTGTGGTCACCCTCTGGCTGTTAAGAGTGATAGGGGAACACATTTCACTGGAAAACAGGTACAACAATGAACACAATACATGGTCAAAAAGTGGAGATTCTACGTGTTATACAACCCACAAGCTGCAGGTAGGATTGAGTGATGTAACAGGCTCTTGAAGAATGGGTTACACTTGCATGTCACATTCTGTCTTTGTGGGGCTGGTGTTCCAGGCTGGACCTGGTGCTCCAAACCTTGAATGAATGGCCATAGAAAGGTGGCCCTTCCCCAGTGGAGGCTTTGTTACACCAGGCTACCATCCACATTTAGTTTCAGATACATACCAAAGATGGCCTCCTCCAACCAGGTATGGGGATGAAAGGTTAGCCTGTATTTTGTCTGAGGGATGTGATTTACCTCCATTAGTACCTATGTCTTCTCTGTCATTTCAACCGTAGGTTAACATGCTCCAGCTGCATTGTGGACTGGCCCCACACCTATGCGGAAGTGACCAAGGTTTCTAACTGTTGGATCTGTGCCTCCCTTCCAGCAGCAGCTGCAGATGGCTTGCCTTAGCGCATATATTCAGTGCCTGCAGAGAACTGGATGTGACTGGAGACTTGGGGTTCTACGGCCAATGCCTGGAATGCAATGTGACAAGCTTTGAACAAAGGATCCACAAGATCCATGGTATACCTGCCCCCTGGCTGGCCCATAGCATTTATGATGTGTGGGGCTGGCTAGTGGGGAAATATGTGGTAGCCCCAGCCCAGGAACAACAGTGCATAGAGCAACACTGGCAACACCACTGTAGGGCGGGTACCCATCTCGGCCTGTGTAAACATAACACACGTTGCCACACCGAAGGTACGGTGGAACAAGTGGCCCCACCAAGGTCAGGTCCCGATGGATTTTGTGCCCCCTTGGGAGTTTATGGGTCTCTGGGGACAAAGGGTGGCTTACTTACTTACCAGTGGATTGAACTGGATGGTGTACCTGAGTGTGGCCTTATGTACCTGCCACTGTCCTCCCCATATTGCCCAGATGCCCACATAACTGGGAGGAGGCACAACACACTTGGTTTTTGTGAGTGTGATGAGCCCCCTCGTGGTTATATCCCTTGGCAATGAGTATACCTGGAGCAGGTGCTATAACAGGAGAAGCACAAGTTACTGTTCTTGCAGAGCACACTGCTCAGATTCTAAATTACATCTGAGTGGTCCTCCTCCTGTTAAAAGACGAGGTTGATCAGGTTGGAAAGATGATGTTGCAAAACTGAATGGCCTTAGACATAACAACTGCTGCCCAAGAAGGCACCTGTGCCTTTTTAGCAACACAATGTTGTACCTTTATCCCTGACAACTGGCAGAACATAACAGCAGCCCTGCAAGGGGTCTCACGGGAGAGTAAGGTGCTCAAGAGCTTTACTGACCTCCCTGCAGAGATGGTGGGAATCCCTAGGCTCTGGCCTACGTTGGGCCTTAATAGTCATAAGTTGCATAGCTTGGATCCTAGTAGTGAGCTGTTGCTCTCTGTATTGCTGTTGTGGGTTATGGATTCAGGGCTTCGCCCTATTGGCTCGTGTCCCTGCCCAGAGGACAACCTCAGCCTAGAGGCTGGGGTGTAAGGGAATGACTGTGCTTTAGTCAGGAGTAGACTGAAGCAGCCTTCCAGTGCAGCATAACTCAGCAAGTTTGAAGTTCAGGTATACAACCTCACACATTATGTAGCAATGCTATGTGAGGAACATTAGGTGATCACCCAAGTTAGCTCTTGCTTGGCTTGGAACTATTATTGTCTGGAAAAGGTATAATTATCCTGATAACACGATACATATGGTTTGCTTGTGCTCAGAGAGAGAGTAAATCTATGTCAAAACTGTCTATGATTCCTTGAGTGTTTTTCCAGCTACCTGCCACTTGCCCACTTAGAACCTGGCACACTCCATCCTAAGAACCTTCATTGTCTTCTCACTGACTGAACTCTGAAGACCATATTTAATCTTCAAGGCCTTTCACCCTCAAGTCCATGTTTATATTTTCAGACTAATCTGCCCATTATTTACCCATAAACATTTCATCTATGGAAAAAATTTCTTTTTATTATTTGAAACTACAGATGCTTAATGCTCATTCTCTTTTTAATAATAGCATGTTAATCTACTCATAGTCCCTTTATGTATTTTGATTTTTTGTGTGTGGCAAAATATATACAATATGAAATTAGCATTGCAACCATTTTAAGTATACAATTCCGTGGTATTAACTGCACTTAGAATCTTATACAACCACCACCACTATCTATTTATAAAATGTTTTCATTATCCCAAACAGAAACTTCATAAACATTGAGCAAAACCCCCAATCTCCAATCCCATGGCCCTTGGTAACCTCTCATCTACTTTCTGTCTTTATGAATTTGCCTGTTCTAGATATTTCATGAGTGGCATCATATGATATTTTTCCTGTTGTGTTTGGCTTATTTTACTTAGCATAATATTTTCAAGGATTGTACATATTATAGGATGTTTCACTCCTTTTTAAGGCTAAATAATACATCAATTATATATACCACTTTATATTTATATATTCATCTGTTGATGAATATTTGGGTTATTTCAATTTTGTGGCTATTGTAAATAATGCTGCTATGAGCATCAGTGTCATAAATCTCTTTGAGAACCTATTTTAAATTATTTTAGATATATACCCAGAAGTAGAATTGCTGTATCATGTGTTAATTTTTGTCGCTCAGGCTGGAGTGCAGTGGCCGGATCTCTGCTCACTGCAAGCTCCATGTCCCGGGTTTATGCCATTCTCCTGCCTCAGCCTCCTGAGTAGCTGGGATTACAGGCGCCCGCTGCCTCGCCCGGCTAGTTTTTTGTATTTTTTAGTAGAGACGGGGTTTCACCGGGTTAGCCAGGATGGTCTCGATCTCTTGACCTCGTGATCCACCCGTCTCGGCCTCCCAAAGTCCTGGGATTACAGGATTGAGCCACTGTGCCCGGCCTGTTTGCTTTTTTTTGAGGACGAGCACACTGTTTTCTGTAGTGGCTGCGACCATTTTACATTCTCAATCATAGTGCACAAAGTTTCCAATTTCTCCATATCCTCATCAACACTGACATACAAATAACTGCATGAGTGACTGTTTTCACATTCTTTGGGTATATACTAGGAGTGGAACTGCTTAGTCACACAGTAATTCTGTGTTTAGGTTTTTAAAAAAACCTCTAAACTATTCCACATAGGGGCTTCTCCATTTTATATTATCACTAACACAGCATCTTCATGGACTTGCCCAAACTTGATATTTTCCTTTTATTTTTTTTAATTTTTTAAGTTGTTGAAATGATGCAGAATTTTTCTCAGCCATTTTGCCAGCTTGAGACCTCTTGCTGGAGATTTCCAGCCAGCAGTGTCCCTGCTTGACCCACATTCTCCACAGGAGGTGCCCCAACCACTCAGCCACTGGGCCACACCTGGCTTTCACTCTGGCATGAATCCTGCAGCCACCATGATTATGAGCTCAGCCCCTGGATGAAGAGGGTGTACAGGCAAGTGAGTGAAGGGTCTGGCCAGCTGCTTCAAGTACTGGCATAGGAGTGGGTTCCATGCAGGGCTTACAGCTTGACTAAGCATGTTGCAAGTGACTTCCATGGTGGACTCTAGCATCTAGACAAGGGGAACATGAAGGCACTCAAGCAGGGAAGCCCATGACCCAGAAGTCCCAGAGTGGGTGTTACAGTGTGAATAATAACTCTTTTAGTCCCACTGTCCACAGCCTAAGGCACAGTGGCAAGTTAACAACTCCATCAGTCCTGTCACACTGCTCTGGCCTGAGGCACCTGGATTAGCTCAGCCCCAGCCCAGCACTTCTTTCCATGGAGTGGGGCAGTTCCTTTCTGCTGGCAGAGGTTGGAGGGCCACAGTGTTACTGCTTTCTTTGTACCTGTGCTCAGCCGGGTCCTGAGTTCTTGTTCGGAGTCCAAGAAGAATGAGCTTATGCTGACAATTGAAGGGTGAGGAGAGAGGATAAAAGTTTCCCTGAGTGATGAAAAAGCTCTTAGTGAAGAGGGAATGTGGTCAGGTGGTCTCTCCCTCAGTGTGGCTGGGTCTGGGGCTTTTATGGGCTCAGAATGTGATAGTGCTGTGCTGATTGGTTTATGAGTATGCAGAAGAGGCTAAAACAAAGGTATCATTCAAAGGTGCGCATGACAGTGTAAAAAAGCAATTAGAGAAGGATAGGTATATGTAAAATAGGTGAAGGGTGGGGATCAATCTAAGAGAATGCACCAAATGGGGATAGAGGCACTCAATCTGGTCTGTGGATTTACCCAGGACTTGTAGTTAGGCTTCAAACTGCCTTCAACTTGAAGGTTGGGTTTCACTGGGACCCACCCCTGTCTGCCTAGGATTTGTCTACCTCCTACCTGTATTGCTATCAATAACTGTCTTAGGAGATGAGGTGTGAGTGGTTTCTCATTGAGGTTTTAATTTGCATTTCTGTAATGACTAGAGATGTTGAAAATATTTTCATGTTCTTATTAAGCATTTGTTTGTCTTGTATGGAAAAATGTCTATACAAGTTCTTTGCCTAATTTTCATTGGGTTTTTTGTCATTTTGTTCTTGAGCTGTAAGAGTACTTTATTCAATATATTAAGTGCTCAAAAAATATAAAATGTATAAATACCTTAAATCCTTAATAAGTTTTATTTTCACTTTCTTGATGATTTTGTTTGATGCACTAAAGTTTTCAATTTTCATGAATCTTAATTCATCTGTTTTCACTTATGTTGCTTGTTTTCTGGTGATATATCAACAAATCTGTTGTTTTATCCAGGGACATAAAGTTTTATGCCTAGGTTTTCTTCTGAGGGTTTTATGGGGTTAGCTTATACATTTGTTGATTTTTGTATAAGGTGTAAAGTGGGGTTCAACTTAAATCTTTTGCTTGTGGAAATCCAGTTATCTCAGTATTATTTGTTGAGGATAGTTCTCCTTCCCACTGGGAAAGATAACTATATTTTTAAAAAATCAATTGTCCATATATGTGAGGGTTTATTTCAAGACTTTTAATTCTATTGAGTTATATATTATTTCTAATCTTTGTACCAGCATCACACTGCTTTGATTACTGTAATAAGTTCTGAAATTGAGAAAGAGGAATCCTCCGTTTTTTTTTTTTTCCTTTTTCAAAATTGTTGTGGCTTTTTTAAGTTCTTTGGAGTTCCATATGAATTTGAGAACAAGCTTTTTCATTTAGTCCTAAATGACTGTTAAATTTTTGATAGAGAGTGCATTCAGGCCAGAGCTTACTTAGGGTGGTATTGACACAAAAATATTGTCTTCCTACCAAGGAACATAAAATATCTTTCCATCTGCAATATTTTGTACTCTGCAGTGGTATCAGAATAACACGGGACTCATGGAATGAGTCAGGTTGTGTTTTCTCTTCTTCTCTTTTGTGTAAGCATTTCAGGAATATTAGTGTTACTTTAAAAATGTTTAATAAAGGTCACAGTAAAATCTTTTGATCCTGGACTTTACTGGGAGGTGTTTGATAACTGATTCAATCTCTTATTATAGATCTGTAGTTCTCTATTTATTCTGAGTCAGTTTGGACAATTTGTGTGCTTATAAGAAGTTTCTATTTCATCTAGATTATCTATTTGAGATACATTTATTCATAATATATTCATGTAATCCTTTTTATTTTTATAAAGTCAATAATTGTACCCCACTTTCATTTCTGATTTTAGTTATTTTTGTCTTTTTTGATTTGTCAGTCTGGCTAAAGCCTTGTTAATTTTTTAAAAAGTATTTTCAAAGAACCAACTTTGGTTTCTGTTTTTGTATTTACGTTTTTTCTTTTTATCTCCACTGTATTCTTATTTTTGTTTATTTATTTATTTTTTGGTCACCTTTGGGTATAATTTTCTGTTTGTTTCTAGTTCCTCAAGGTATAAAGTTTGTTGATTAATTCAGACTTTTTCTTCTTTTTTAATGTAGTTATTTGAATCCATAAATTTTCTTCTGGGCACTGCCTTCTCTACATTTATTAAATTTTGGCCTGTTGCATTTTGTGTTTTTATTCATCTTATTTTCTAGTTCCCATCATTATTTCTTTTTTGACATGTTGGTTGTTTTAGAGCATTGTTCATTTCCATATATTTGTTAACGTTCACGTTTTCCTTCTGTTATTGTTTTCCTGTTTCATTTTCTTACAGTCCGAAAAGATACTTATAGGATTTCAGTCTTTTTAATTAATAAGTTTATTGAGACTTGTTTGGTGTCTAACATGATCTATTCTGGAAACATATGATCTATCCTAGGGAATGTTTGTGTATGAAAATACCTTTAAGAACATCAGTCTCATAGAAGGGGAATAGAAAGGTGGTTGAAAGAAAATTATGTGGGTAGTAGGGGAGAAAGGGAGAGATGTTCGTCAAAGAATAAAGGTTTCCCGTGAGGAGGAATAAGTTTGAACAGCATTGTGATTATATTTAATAATACGTATTGTATACTTGAAAACTTCTCAGATAGTAGACCTTAAATATTTTTAATACAAAAACTTGATAAATATGTGAAGTGATTGATAGCTTAATTAGCTTGATTTAATCATTTCAGAGTGTATGTAAATATCAGAACATCATAAATATGTACAATTTTCTTTGGCAATTACACTGCAATAAACCTGAAAAATCATCAGATTGTCTTAATGAATTGGCATTATTTTCAGCATGTCTTTCTATGTATTTTATAGCAGTTTTTGACTTAAAGTCTTTTACGTCTGATAACAGTAGAGTGACCCCAAACCCTTATTTTGTTACCACGTGCATGGGATCTTTTCCCATCCATTCACTTGCAATCCATATATATCTTTATATTTGAAATGAGTCTTGTAGATAGCACACAGTGTAATCATATATGTTTTTCATTTTTCACTTAGGCAATTTCACCCTTTTGATTGGAGTTCAAATCATTTGCATATAGAATAATTACTGATAATGAAAGACACAACTTCAATTTTGCTTTACTTTCTCTGTATCTTTACCTTTTTGTCAACTATTTCCTCCTTCCCTCCATTATTTTCTTTCTTTTGTTTAGTTGATATTGTGTAGCAACCATTTTAATTCTATTCTCATTTCCACACACACACACACACACACACACACACGCACTAAATGTAGATTGGCAGAATGGGTTAAAATCATTATATTTACATATATAATTATATATTTTATATACCACATATATATATTACATACAAATTAGTATATATAAATCAGTATATATAAAAGTACATACAGAAAATAAAGTATATATTACAAAGTATACATTACATATACAATAAAGTGTGTGTGTATGCACACACACACACATACTTTTTTTTTTTTTTTTTTTT
>NW_012115699.1:4436383-4454173 GCF_000951035.1 Colobus angolensis palliatus | reverse complement strand
TGCTCTGTCCCCCACGCTGGAGTGCAGTGGTGCAATCATGGCTCACGGCAGCCTCGACCTCCAGGTTCAAGTGATCCTCTTACCTCAGCCTCTCTCGAGGAGATGGGACTACAGGTATGTGCCACCATGCCCAGCTAATTTTTGTATTTTTTGTAGAAATGGGGTTTCATCATTTCGGCCAGGGTGATCCTGAATTCCTGGGCACAAGCGATCCACTCACATCGACCTCCCAAACTGCTGGTATTACAGGCATAAGACACCACAGCAGGTTGAGGACTCTTTCCAAATGATTTATTGTAGATATCACACTTTTAGAGACACAGTTCTCCGCTTCAAGCATCTCCCATATGTGATCTGTTGTCTTGCATATAAACAGAAAGAGATACGCTAGATAGAAAAAAACTGTAGTATGGTGACCTCAAAAAAAAAAAAAAACTATAGATTTAGGTAGATAGATATACATATAGACGTAGATAAATAAAAGGCACCTCAGATTTGAGGTTATAAAACTGTAAGACTGGGATCAGTGAGACATAATGTAGGTACCAGAAGAGGCAACCATTTACCACTCTTTAGCATGTTAGATTTGCTTTTTCACATGTAAGACAGAATTTCAATTTTAATTATAGTGGTTAAGTAAGTAAGGAAATTTACCCCCAGATTCGAATAGAAGTTTGTCTTTTAATCTCTTCGTTTTTATTGTTGCAAGATTAATTTAAAATAATCAATAAAATCCCTATTTATTGATGTGCTATACATGTTAGGCACTGTTTCAAAAAAGTTTTACATAATATTTTATTTGTTCTTCACAATGCCTAATGTAGCTGATATTTACTTATTTACTTTTCTTTTGTTTTTTTTTTTTGAGACGGAGTCTTGTTCTGTCACCCAGGCTGGAGTGCAGTGGCGCGATCTCGGCTCACTGCAAGCTCTGCCCCCTGTGTTCACGCCATTCTCCTGCCTCGGCCTCCCAAGTAGCTGGGACTACAGGCGCCTGCCAACACGCCAGGCTAATTTTTTTTTTTTTTTAGTAGAGACGGGGTTTCACCGTGTTAGCCAGGATGGTCTCCATCTCTTGACCTTGTGATCCGCCCACCTCGGTCTCCCAAAGAGCTGGGTTACAGGCGTGAGCCACTGCGCCCAGCCCACACACACATACTTTTTAAAGCAACTTTAGGTTTACAGAAAATTTGAATGGAGAATACATAGAGTTCCCTTATGCCCTCTAACTCCCAGCCAGTTTCATCTATTAACATCTTGCATCACTGTGGTACTTTTTTTTAACCATTGATGCACCAATACTGGTACATTATTATTAACTAAAGTCTACAGTTCCCATACTCAAATGCCTGTGATCACATGAAGAGGTGTTCTGTGTATAGAATAGAAGGTAGTAAATATGTGTGAAAGAATGGGAAGTGAAAAAATAAAGAAGCTAACACATGATGCACACCTACTAAGCTCAGAATACTGGTAAAGATATTTTCTTATTGTCAGGAAATGTCAAAATAGAAGTTGTAAGTAAGAGATTTGTGCATGAAGACAAATCTCCAGTTTAATCTTACATCTGGGGATGAAGAACTTTTGGCCTTTGTGGTACTTTCAAAGTTAAGAGTAGATTCTAACTATGTGATATCTCAAAAAGAACTCCCTTTGGAGAGACTGCTATAATTTAGTTACACCATATATTTCATAATGTGTAGTTATCAACTAAAAGATATAAAATAATTATTATGTTTTTGAATTGAAGTTCAAGAAAATAATATTAGTTGTATTATTCAATTATAGTTTTTATCTTTGTAGGCATGCTTTACAGATACTGATATAGCCAGAAATATTTATGCACATTTATTCTTATAAAAGTTAGTCTTAGTAAACAAATATATAGTATCAAGGGTGTTAGAGTAAGATCACCAGGGAAAAAATTAAAGAGAGAGAGAGAGAGAGAAAGAAAGAAAGAACTTTATTGGCTTATAGAAGGAGGGATACTGGGAAAATGAAAAATATACTTAGAGGCAGACAGATGTGATTTTATGTATTATAGACTCCTATTTATTCATTTATAAGCTACAATATCACTTTGTTGCCATTCTAGAAAGGCACCCTTGCGTTATGGAGAGAAATGATAATTTTTCTCTTTTTCAGTGTTTACAATTCTTTATCAATTTTATTATGGAATTTTACAAGGGCTATGTTAAGTATTAGTGGCATCCATTGGCTGTTCTCATTTCCTTAGCAACTTGCCCCTTGAGTTCCTATTGTCTTAGTAGTAAGTTCTAGCGTTTACAGAAATGTAGGTTTACTGCTTTTTCTTTGTACATTCAACACTACACTGATCATGGCATTTTTTGCTTCCTGCATAGTCTCCAGACCAGGCTCCATGTTTTCTCTCCACTTCATTTTGATCCCAGACAGTTTTATCTCCTGAACTCAGATATGTTTCGCTGTTTTACCCAGAGCAGAGTTTTCTATTGTGACTTTGCTCTTCTGGAGCCATTCGACTTCCATGAAAATAAATGTATATTAATCTGTCTTTTAATTTTCATACCTATTGTCATTTGTCAGTTTGATATTATTAACTGACACAGCAGAAAAAAGTGCTGAGAAAATTATGTTTGTGATCAACAGCATTTCATTACAGTCTCATTTTTCATCATAACTTAAAAAGGGAACTTGAACAAGGTCTTTGAGCCTCAATAAATTGGCCTGCAAAGTGGGGATAATACATACCTAACAGAGCTGTGATGATTAACGATGATACTGTATTATCTTTCTCTTATTTAGAAAGCTTCCCCTTACCTTCCTGGCAAGATTCTTCTCTTTAGCTAGGTCCCAGTTGACTTACCACTTTATTTGTAAAGTATTTCTCTTTACTTTAAGCAGAATTAATTGCTGCTGCTTCTGTGGTCCCACAGCACCTATTCATAAGCACTTATCACATTTTTAGCTACATTCCAGATTGCCCTTAGCCAGCAACAATTTGTGAACATTTTTTAAGGCCAGTAATGGAACCAATTTATCTTTAAAAACTTAGCACTTTTCACTTTACCTATCATAGAAATAAAAAGACATTCATTGAATTTCAGTTGAATTGTCTCCTCTGCAGAAAATCCAAATACTTGGTCATTTTATGTTCAGAAAGTTGTTTGCACCTCTTCACAGCAGAGGTAGGGAGTAAAGTGACCTCAGTAATCAAGCCAATAGGCCACCCCACCCCCACCTCCCCAATCTGCTTTCTAAGGACACAACTCCCAAATTAACCAGAATTTTAGGGCTAATTTTTCAGGGATGGTGCCCTCTATATTGGACAGTGGTAGAGACACATGGAGGATATTTATACTTCTTTAATTTTATATTTTGTACATTCTGAAGACAGTTTGTTTTCTTAATTCACTTCATTGTTTCAGGCAGTCAGGTTATAATATAAATGATTATCAACAGCTATCATTTTTTTTCACATTCCATCTACGTGCACAACTCATTCGCAAAAGAATCCTGGATACTTCTCAAGCAACAAACTATTTCTAAGAAAAGGCCCATTTCCATAAAAGGATATGTATTCATTTAAAAACCATTTCGTTAATTGTACTTCTCAAAAGACACTATTTTGCAGGTAGTGGCTTTAATTTTGGGGAACTGAATGTTTAGATCATGCAAAGAGCATATATGCAAAGAACATAATGAGTGAAGTTGGGTGGCATGATATAATAAAAATGTTAAATGATATATGTTAGGTTCATTCACTTAGTGAAACCCTTTGTCTTGGAAGAAAATATTCGGTAAAGATGATAGAAAATTTCCGTTTTTGCAAAATAAGTGAAAATTAGCCAGGGTTTTTGAAAAATTGTTTTTGGGGTCCTAGTCAAAGTCTTCTGACATATGAAAACAACAAGGAGGAAAATATGTAAACTTAAAATGTATGTTCAGGTTTCCTGAAAAATTCAGTCTTGAAAACGTCTACTAAAATATAACAACCAAAAGAGACAATAGATCTTGTTCAAGGACATTTATGGCTATTTCATTGCTTTTTGCTTGTGTCAGCTAACCCTGGCAAAAAATAATCCTTTTGCTATTGGGGTGCAACCTATAAGCTTAGATGTTTTCTTCCTCGCTCTAAAAATCTTGTTTATATCTTGTGTCTTTTTCCATTCACCACAGCTCTATTTAAATGTGGGTAAAATTTTGGAATGTTTGATTTTTATTATACTAAGGACATTTATGTTTAACCTGACTGTGTAATTAATAATTAATTGTAATTAATAAATATTCTTCTTTGTCCATGTATAGCAAATACTTGTTAATTTGAAAACATACCTTTTTGGTTTGGCATTACTCTGCTTTTAAATTAAAACAAAACATAAAAATAACTATTTTTTTGTAGGACACGTTAAAAATAATGCCACTAATTTTCATTTGTAGCTTACATAAATAATTTTTATACATTACATGCAAACTACATGCCTATGTATGTAAAAGCACTAGGCATTATTCTATATTCTGTGTTGTATATATCATTATGCTGATATGTGAAAGATGTACATAAGATCTACAGTACACTACATGCAGGGGCATGGGCTTCAAAATTGTATGATCAGATTATTTAAAAATATTTAAACAACTACAATGTAAGCTTGATTAAAAACGCTCTGTCATTTATGTTGCCTTTACTATATATTTAAGTTTGACTGTTGTATTTAATAAATTAGAAGGGTTTTCCTTTTATTGATGAGTAGTTTTTTTGTGTGTGTGTGTGTTGTTTTGTTTTGTTTTGTTTTGTTTTGTTTTGGAGATTTAGTCTGATTGTGTCGCCCAGGCTGGAGTGAAGTGGCACGATCTCCGCTCCCTACAACCTCTGCCTCCCAGGTTGGAGCAATTCTCCTGCCTCAGCCTCCCAAGTGGCTGGGATTATAGGTGCATGCCATCATGCCCAGCTAATTTTTGTATTTTTAGTAGCGACGGGGTTTCACCTTGTTAACCAGGATGGTCTCGACTTCCTGACCTCGTGATCCGCCCACCTTGGCTTCCCAAAGTGCTGGGATTACAGGCACAAGCCACCGTGCCCGGACGAGTTCTCTTTTTTTCATGGTCACCAACATTTGATATCTTTTGTCTTTTTAATAATAGCTATTCTAAGTGGGGTGTGGTGGTAACTCATTTTGATTTTAATTCCCCTGACGATTAGTGCGTTGAGCATTTTGTATATATATGGGCTAACAAAGGGCATTTTCAGGGCTAACAAAAGGATTGTTATATACTATATATAGCACAATATATATTGTATACACTATATATGTGTGTGTGTATATATATAGTGTGTGTGTGAGAATCTCTTTGTTAGCCCTAATACCAAAGGACAGTTATATTTTGTTGCCTAGTATATTTATCTAAGTTATTTATCTATACTATGTCTGCCAAATTGAGGCTTAACGTTCTCCTGACTCCACGGCTAATTTGATTGCTATGATAAATCAATAGGTACATGAAAATCCAAAATCCAAAGCTTAAAGCACCAGCAGTGCTCTTTGCATCAAGACTCTTTTTTTTTTTTTTTTTGAGATACGGTCATGCTCTGTCCCCCACGCTGGAGTGCAGTGGTGCAATCATGGCTCACGGCAGCCTCGACCTCCAGGTTCAAGTGATCCTCTTACCTCAGCCTCTCTCGAGGAGATGGGACTACAGGTATGTGCCACCATGCCCAGCTAATTTTTGTATTTTTTGTAGAAATGGGGTTTCATCATTTCGGCCAGGGTGATCCTGAATTCCTGGGCACAAGCGATCCACTCACATCGACCTCCCAAACTGCTGGTATTACAGGCATAAGACACCACAGCAGGTTGAGGACTCTTTCCAAATGATTTATTGTAGATATCACACTTTTAGAGACACAGTTCTCCGCTTCAAGCATCTCCCATATGTGATCTGTTGTCTTGCATATAAACAGAAAGAGATACGCTAGATAGAAAAAAACTGTAGTATGGTGACCTCAAAAAAAAAAAAAAACTATAGATTTAGGTAGATAGATATACATATAGACGTAGATAAATAAAAGGCACCTCAGATTTGAGGTTATAAAACTGTAAGACTGGGATCAGTGAGACATAATGTAGGTACCAGAAGAGGCAACCATTTACCACTCTTTAGCATGTTAGATTTGCTTTTTCACATGTAAGACAGAATTTCAATTTTAATTATAGTGGTTAAGTAAGTAAGGAAATTTACCCCCAGATTCGAATAGAAGTTTGTCTTTTAATCTCTTCGTTTTTATTGTTGCAAGATTAATTTAAAATAATCAATAAAATCCCTATTTATTGATGTGCTATACATGTTAGGCACTGTTTCAAAAAAGTTTTACATAATATTTTATTTGTTCTTCACAATGCCTAATGTAGCTGATATTTACTTATTTACTTTTCTTTTGTTTTTTTTTTTTGAGACGGAGTCTTGTTCTGTCACCCAGGCTGGAGTGCAGTGGCGCGATCTCGGCTCACTGCAAGCTCTGCCCCCTGTGTTCACGCCATTCTCCTGCCTCGGCCTCCCAAGTAGCTGGGACTACAGGCGCCTGCCAACACGCCAGGCTAATTTTTTTTTTTTTTTTTTTTTTTTTTAGTAGAGACGGGGTTTCACCGTGTTAGCCAGGGTGGTCTCTATCTCCTGACCTCGTGATTTGCCTGCCTCGGCCTCCCAAAGTGCTGGGATTACAGGCGTGAGCCACCACACCCGGCCACTTACCTGCATTTTTAAAAAAATACAAAGCCAGTATTAGAAAGATAAACTTACCTACAATTATACAAATGATAATTGTGAATAATTAAAACCGAACATTGTTCAACTTCATGTATGGGATCCCTGTACTCTTATGACTCCTTTACTTTGTTGTATGCTTTTATATTCTCTTTTCTGAGACTTCTGTGGTTGTTCTAGTGAAAAAAATTGGTACAGTGAGTCATGAACTTCTAATTAGAGGTCCTCTTGAACCTGAAGAAAATTTGCTCAAGTAAACTTCTGAGATTCTAAGTTTTTACTTATTCACCTTATCTACTAGAAAGATGAGTAATGACCAGTCTTTTGTATTTTATTGATTAAGCCACATATATAAATAGATGGATAGACAAAATCCAAATACTAGTGATCAATATAAAAACCAAATTACAGTCCATTATTTGACCCAGAAGTGAAAGTTTGAAGACAAATAAGTATATAACAGTAAGTGATAACATTTGAAATTAAAACAAAAAAAAACAAAAAAACAAAAAGGTGTCACTTATGAACATCAAACAAATATAAATGAAGAAAATTCTTAAGTGTGAAAAACCAGTGTGAAGAAAGCTTTATATAGCTAGGAGCTATAAATAATAAAAGCAAAATATAGTAACTAATGCAAAAGTTGTGCATAAGAATTGTATTTTAAAATGATAATATTTTAGTGACTATATATAATAATTTTGAAATGCAATATGTCACTAATGTTTATTTTTGACATGTTGTATCATGAACTTAGCAGTTTAGGTAGAAAGCTCTGTGAAAGTAAAAGTTATCCAGAGGCTATAAAAGAGCTTTCAAAATTCAGGGGCATTTTCATAAGCCACCTCAAATTCATAAAGCAAACCGTCAATAGGATTGAACAGCAATATTTACCTACTCAGAAATATTTTCTTTCTAAAGGGTAGTGAACGTATCACTCAGTACAACTACTTGCTTGAAATTGTTGTAATTACAATTTCTGTAACACAGCATCAAAACATAAATTTAAGAAATCAGTATTTGCAGGTGCCAGACTCCGAGAAGCATTTTCTTGGAATATTGAATACATTAAAGTCACAAAATTGACAGCCTGGATAACTTTCATAACTAGAATGTCAGCATCCTTTTGCATTTTTAAAACATGTGAGGGATGGAATTCATTTTCTTACTTAGATTCCAGCTGTGGGAGGCCCATGGGAGTTTCTGAATTCTCTGCTCCTTAAAAATATGCTGAGTTCCATCACTGGAAGAATTAGAAGTTCCAGCTTTCCTAAGGGACATAATTGACTCAGGTGTCCTATTTATAGTAGAAGCAAAAGGCTTTGTTTTTTGTCTCTTTGTAATTTGAAAAAAAAAGTAGTACTTTAAGTATATTATATTATAATCTCCTAAAGGATTCCAGATTTACTTGCAGAATGACCAACACACCCATATGCAGCTATTGCAAAGTGTCCTTTAAAATACTGATAAGTACAACACAATGAAAACACAACCCTACCAAGAAATTCAAACTGATAGTCAACCTACTAAAAGTGTGTGAGGGGCTGTGGAGGTAATAGGCTATTAATAATGCTAATGGAGTTATATTATGTGAAATTTGTTTTCACCTCAAGCCAAAATTACACCTTGATACATAAAATAGATCCCATAGAGGAAAGAAAGCCCCTCCTGCACTATAGGTCCCTCAGTGTACAAACTGCATTGGGACAGCTATCCTCCACTGCACTGGATATTTCTTTTAGAGGTGAAGCCCAATCACGCCTTTCACCTTCAACCCTTAAACTTTATAAACTACTCAAACATAGCAACTTCCAGAGAAGAAAAGTGAAGAAAGAAGGAGACTGGAAGAATCAGTAAGTTTCATATGTCACATTTTTCTATGAGAGGGTTTCACCATAAATATACTATTCTAAGCAGAAGCAACTACAGCAAAAGTTCTCCTCCTTGCCATTTATGGTGGAATCTTTACCTTTTATTTTTGCATTAGTATAGTGTATTATAGAACCAAATTTTAAAGTTAGAAGTCAGTTTAGTGCGGTAGTCTTTGCACTGAAAAACTTTCTGAGAAATTAAAAAATTAGACCAAGAACCATGCCCATCAACCTGATCCACATCTTAAATTTGAGACAAGAATTCTGTCATCATCTAGTGGAAAATAAACCTTAAATTTTAGCAAATATAGATCGGGAAGATATTTATGTATACATAATTTTTTTGTAATAAAAAATTTTAATTAAATTAAAATTTAAATTAAAAAGTTAAATGGAATTTCAATTTAAAAAATCTATGTACTCATATTCCGTCAGTGCTGGTTTAAACATTGTTAGATTTCTTTCATATGTCTTAAACTTCAGGCCAACTGTTTGTGCACGTTCTCTTTACTTAACCATGGCTTAACTGGGTATAGGTAGAGAGCTTACTTATAGTCCATTGCCACAAAATAAATTTTGCCACTGTGTAATTTCATGTCAAATGTGATGAAAATGAAGCAGTAGGAACTGAAATATATTTATTAACTTATTTTCAATTGACAAAAAATGGTTGTGTATATTTATGGGGTATACAATTTTGACCTGTGTATTCATTGTCCAAAGCTAATTGTCCAAAGCTAATCCAGGGGAGGCTCAAAGCCACTCTGTACTGCCTTGTGGTCCAAGAGGATCTATGGATAGAAAGAGGAAAGAGACGTACAGTAAATAGAAGTGAGGTAGAGAAACAGCTGGAATGGTTACAGCATGGCATTTGCTTTATTTAAATACGGTTTGAACAGCTGGCTGCCTTTGATTGGCTGAAACTTGGTAATAGGCACAAGAGTAAGATACAATCTGCTTATATATCCAATTAGGTTACAGTTCTCTAGGTACAGAGAAACTATAGGTCAAATTTAAAATACCTACGGAAGCAGCTTTAGGCTCAATGTAATTTAACACCTTTGATCAACATTCCCCCTTTTCTCATCTCTCTGCCTCCCTTTCAGCCACTGGTGGCCACCTTTCTACTCTTCGTTTCCATGAAATCAACTTTTCCATTTGGTTTTGTCCACATGTCTGTGGTGTCAATATTATACTTCAATTTTGGTGCTAATATAGGATGAAAGCAAATAATCGTACAAACAGTTTGCCACATAGAAAACCTATGTAATATATTGGCTTTTGTTATTAATACTGCTTGTTACAATGTGGAAATATTTGACACTTGGTGGGATCACACTTGATGGTAGGTATGAGCATATTTAAATTCTAATGAACTCAAATAATCTAAGTCAGCCTCTTCAAATCTCTTCCAAAGCTAATTTTCATTCACTATCTATTAGGTTGTCCTGTTTATTTTCTTCATAGAACATATTACCATCTGATATGTATTTGCTGGTTGAACAATAAAAAAATTAAGTATAATAATAGTAATTGCATCCTCACAATGTATCAGTCGTTACACATCACTCATTTAAGCCTCGTTCTCATCCTACAAAAAAAGGCATGAAAATTTGTATATTTAAGAGGTTATTGTGGTGTACTCATATGTTAAGTAATCACTTTAAGATCACATGATTATCAGATGAAAACATAAGAAATTAAATCCAAGTTTTTCTTATATAGTAGCTATCACTATGTTATTCTGCTTTAAGTAATATAGTTAACGTTTTATATTATTCTACTAGTTATAATTTAATTTATTACTTTAGTCCTACTATTGCAATTTTCTGACATTTTCCCACACGCAAAAGAAAAAAAATAAAAGATAACAAGTTTATGATCTCATATAAAGCCAAGCATTTATTTATTTTCAATCCTTCATGAAAAAATATGCTCTTCCTTTTTTTGCAAGATGATTGAAATACCCAAGACAGATCTTTCTTATGAAAAAGAGTTGACATTAAACTATTAGTGCAATAAAGCAGAATATCCAGAGAGACTTTAACACTGTGAAAAGCGGTTGCAAAATTGTTCTGCTAGAACTGGAGTCTCAAAGGGCTCTGAGTGATAGTTACAACACAAAATAACAACTGAAACATGGGTAGAAACAAACTGTAATCTATTGGAAATGCAAATTATCTTTATTGCAAAGGTAATATATGCTTACTGAGGAAAATTTCAATAACCTTATCCAAAATAAAACAAGAAGAAAAATCTAAAACTCACATGTAACCTCACCAATTAAGAGACGGCGATTGTAAATATTTGGCTATAACATTTCAAAATCTTTTTATATTTATGTTTATACAAATGGGTTTATATTATACATAATTTTTAGAGTTTTTTCACTTAACAATAAACTGCAAAGATCTATTCATCACAATCACTTAGTTATCTGTATTATTATACTATTAACTGTGTTTCCATTGTTGAACTCAGGAGAGTTTTTTAGTTGTGTTACTAATTTAAATATGCAGGTGAATCAACATTCTTGCAGGTGAAAACCTGAGCAGACTCTTTGTCACTCCTGTATGATAAATTCCTAAATGTGAAGTTGCTTTACCAGAAGGGAAACACACACACACACACACACACATATATATATAAAATACTCATTTGTATTCATTCACTCATTCAATTTGCACATCCATAGGTTGCTAGTAAACATGGTGATTTTCACCCATATGAATGTGGGTGACATTTTCAACATTTCTACCATTATTAACTACTCAGGCATCTAAATTATATGTATTAACTAATTATTTTTAAATGCTTCCAGCCTTTCTCATGTGATTAGTTTTTTCCTAGGGTATTTTTCTTTCCTCATAATTTTTACATGCTCTTAATTCACTGAGGATTTAATTTTTTTCTCTACCATATGTTTCAGATGAGCATTTGTGCATCAACCGTTATCATTTAAAGATGAATGATAAAATAATAGTACCTAGTTACTAAATAGAGTACAACAGGATGGATTGTAATCAGAAAATCATTAATAAAATACAATATATTGAACATCAAAGGGATTACACAAATGATAATCTCAGGTGATATTAAGTTTCTTTTTAGAAATTATCTTCAACTTCATTCATCTTCTCTTCCAATTTTGCTGTTAATAAAATAACTATTCTAATCCTTCCATCTGAGCTCTAGATGCCTTCTCGTTTTGCCTTCTCATGAACTTTGCTCATTTTATTTCTACTCTCCTATCCTGTAATTACAATTTATCCATATCTATCGACATTAGTATTATATTCACACCAAGTTCTAGGAAAGACAAAGCTAATCTACAGTGAAGAAAAATATGCACACTGGTTGCAGGATTTTGGGAGATGTTTGGTCTATAAATAGACTCAAAAATGGCATAGGGGAACTAGTAGCACAGTTGAAATCCCGTGGGTGATCTTTCAGGCCTGACCATAGTCAATCACAAAGGCTTGGTCTGGCAGGTCTCATGGGGCAAAGCTATATACTCGACATCAAATTTAGCATATAGCCAATGCATTGCACCAAAAAACTCAGACCCATATGATCAACTGTGCCCTGACAAATATCTGCATTCTTATCCCAGGTGCCTTCATTTGAAGGCCCCCTTATCTGAGATCTTCCTCAGGCACCTCTGCAAACACTTCCTTATGGGGGTAGAAGAAGAGGCAGGGGGACTTTGAGGACCCTTCTCTCCACTCTGCCTTAGTACTCCATACATTTTTATTCCTAGCTCTTCCATCTAACCCTCTCCAGACCCCAGCTACAAAAAACTGCAGGAGACTTTTAGAAAATACACTGCAACGAATGCGATGGAAATAAACTGCCACAAAACACACACACACAGACACACACACAGAAACTGAGATGCTGCTAACAGCAACAGGAAACACACAGGGAAAGCATGGCCCTCTCCCTTTCTCCTCCAGCTTCCCAGTTTCCCTTCTGGTCTCAGAAGAATCTGAGCAGCTGGTAATGTTGAAGTGTGATTTGCAAAGTTCCAACCCCATCGTTGAAAGTAGAGGGATTGGAGCTGAAAGATGATTATTTAACGAAGGGCATACCATTCAACTATTACCATAACACCTATCACTTTAAGCCTCAATGTCCTCATCTTAAATGTATATGTGTGTGTGTGTGTGTGTGTGTGTGTGTGTGTGTGTGAAAAATGATTAACATATACACATATTTATGTATGTGACCAAATACACACAAATATAAATACACATGTATACCCTACACCAGACCAATAAGATTATTTGATACTAAATGTGGAGGAAAAAAATACTCAGGACACCCTAACCAATAGAAGAATGTGATTTCTAATATTTATAATAGAATATTGCTATTGGAATCACTGCAGTTTTTGCTTTTACATAATTAAATTTTGTTTTAAGTTTTTATTTTTTAACAAAGGAATTATTTCAAGTTTAAATTGTGTTTGTACTATAAAATAATGGTAACTATAAGATATAAATTGACAATGCAACATATCAATTATGGTCTGATCACACATAATATTCAAATTTGCAAGTATCCTGGAAAATCTTGAAGTTTATTATTGTAAAGATATGTTTTGAGCTATACATTTCTTTTTATTTTATGGAAAATAAGGACCATTCAAATAGCATGTAGGAAGCGTTGGTAATCAATCCAGTGGGTGCCGCCCAGAATGATTCTGAAAATTTGCTGATTTGTGTGTATGTGTGTGTGTGTGTGTGTCTGTGTGTGTGCGTGAATTTAAGGCCTATAACAGTACCTGGAATAGTAGGTTCACAATAAATATTTCTTAAATGCAGACATGGGAAATATCATACACATACGTTTGTATATTAAAAGGGCAACGCAACAATTTAAAGATTAAAATAATAAAAATAAAAGTGCATTACAGAACTTTTTCTTTAAGGTCCAGAAGGAATTTGGACCTTTGGGTGGACTTAATTACAAGCCTTACATCTTTCAGCAGATAGCCTATTAGGGCCATTTATCATGCTTGAGATGTGCACTTTATTTTGCTGACTTTGTTGTAATAGATTGCATTTATTGTCATTTGTGGGGTATTTGCACTACTTGAATAAAACATATGAGTTTTTCAGGGTAATTGTTTCATTTGTTAGTCTTCTTTTTGTCTCCTTTATAGCTTTCCTTTTTCTTGACTTGCTCCTTTTTAGTTCCTTCAATAAATTTTTCTCATGCCTAAATTCAAGGCAACTGTGATAGAAATTATGTAGCTCCTTATATTGTCAAAGGAGTTTAATATAGCTTAACTGCATATAGAAGTTAGGACTAGGTATTATTCCATGGAATAGTTCAGAACCTGAAGGGAAGAGAAGTATGAGATTTTTACTTTTTTAACAAATGTGAAAAAGTTCGTTTTTAAAATTTCATGGTAGTGAATTTTGTATTGGTTACATGCATAGAGGGAAGGCATCTATATTTATAACTAAATCATTGAGATAGAAAAATAATCTCACTGACTATATATTTTTACAATTGTGTCTTCCTTTCTGCCTATTCCCTCTTCAGGTTTGGCTCCAGGAACCAAAGTGACTTGTTCTTGTTGCATCTTGGGTTTGATGACTTTGGTTAGTACCACTACCTTCACCTTCCCTCCTTATCTCCCTTCATTTTGGACATAAGTTTCTGCACATGTTGAGGGAAAAAAGTGCATTGCAGCAAACAGAAACAGTAAATATCCTTCCAAACTCTAAAGCTAAAAGACTTCTACATCTGCTAACATTAAGTGGTCAGTGACTAAATGCCAGTCATTGGGCTAAGTACCTATGTACATTTTTCATTAAACTTGTGAAGATCACATGAGTAGATGGTACAGAGACAGCATTCAAATGTGGATATAGTCGCCTCCAAAGGTATAATTCCTTATCATTTATTCTATAATACTTCAACAATTTGTCACCTTAGTACATGCTAAACTTGGAACTATGGTATTTAGTCACTAATTTATATGAAGGAATTTTGTTTTTAGTTTTGGCACCTTGTAGTAATGTAAGCTGAGCATAAAAGTAGTAAGTGGTTGAGATCTAAAATAGATATATGTTAGAGGTCGACAGCGCAGAACATTTCTTCCATGATCTTTCAAAACTATGGCCTTTTGAAAAGAGGTATTTTAAAAGACCTCATTCTGGCATGATAGAATATGCATTATGGAAAAGGCATACTCTTGTTTGCTGGTTTTAAATCAGATGACCTATCTAAAACCAAATATAGATATCAATCAGGATACTAAAGTAGGGAAAAATCAAAATTATCTAAAAGATTGGCTTCTTCACTCTGGAAAGCAATTTGGAGATTTCTGAAAGAACTTAAAGCAGAACTACCATTAGACCCAGCAATACCATTACTGGATATATATATATAAAAAAAAAAACACGAATCATTCTACCAAAAAGATGTATGCACTCACATGTTCATCGTAGCACTATTCAAAATAGCAAAACAGGGAACCATCGTGATGTTCATCAGTGGTGGACTGGATAAAGAAAATGTAGTACATATATACCATGGAATACTATACAGTCATAAAAGATGAAATAATGTCCTTTGCAGGAGCATGGATGCAGCTGGAGGCCATGATCCTAAGCAAATTAATGTAGGAACAGAAAACCAAAGATCACATCTTCCCACTTATAAGTGAAAGCTAAACATTGAGTACTTATGGATATAAATATGGCAACAATCGAACCTGGAGACTACTGGGGGGAAGTGAGGGGAGAAACAGTTGAAAAACTATTGGGTATATGCTCAGTACCTTGGTTATGGGATTATTCATATTCTAAACTTCAGCATCACACAATATACCCAGATTACGAAAATGCACATGTATCTCCTGAATCTAAAATAAAAGTTGAAAAAAAGATAGGCTTCTAAATAGCATTTTGCACACATTACAGTGTGATAAATGATATAATACAAGATTATTTTGCTATATAGGACAGGGAATCTTCATTTTATGCTTCCTTCTCTTGACACAATGTAGTGAATTTACTAGGCCAAACACCAAACTCTTTCATAGAGCAGACTAGAACAATAGATTTGTGGTTGTTGACTAAAATTCTATTTTTATTTCACTTTAAAACATACAGGTATCAGAGGCACTACCTCAGGAAATACTGGGAAAAAATTATTTTCGTGGCTTGCTTACTACTTTCTCTCTCTCTCTCTCTCCCCCTGTCTCTCTGTCTCTCTCTCTCTCTCATTGCCTGCTATCTCTATCTCAACATATGTGTACATGTGCTCACGCAAACATACATACACACCTCAACTTTCTCGTGTATTGCAATTATGTATAACATATAGTCTTACTTAGCTCAGGCTGCCATAACAAATCACCATAGACCAGGTGTTTTAAGCAAGAGGAATTTATTTTCTCACAGCTCTGGGGGCTAGAAGTTCAAGATCAAGGTGCTAGCATGGGTGGTTTCAGGTGAGGGCTTGCTTTCTGCCTTGTACACAGATGCCTTCTCACTGTGTCCTCATATGCAGAAAGAGAGAAAGGGAAAGAGTGAGAGAGAGAGAAAGAGTGAGAGAGAGCAAGCATTTTGGTGTCCTTTTTTGTAAGGATACTAATATCATCATTAAAACCACACCTTCATGACCTCATCTAAACCTAATTAACTCCCAAGCACCCCTCCAAATATGATCACATTGGCAAACGGGCTTCAGCATGAATTTTAAGGCAGCACAATTTAGTCCATACCAATGCTCTATTTAAAATTGTTTATGAAAACAATGAATGTAACCCTCATTATACATTTTATTTATCATTTTCCAATTCAAGTTAACCTTCCACATTTTTTAACCTACATTTTAATAGAATTCAATTCATCTATGTCCTGTCCATAATATCTAGCAGATACTTCACCTGGACTTCACTTAGAATATGTATTTTCAATATTACATATACTTTAAAAACATGTATCTTATCTCTTTCTGTTTAGATATTAAATAGACAACGAGAGATGTTACCTAATTCTCTCACAAATTTCCAACTCTGGCTTTTTCTAATTTTATATATTCAGGTGAAATGTTGAAGGATCAGAATTAATTCCCAGAGGCATTTTCAAGTGTATGAAATACGTCAAATATCACAAAAAAACAAAGGTTACTTTGTGAAGACTTTATGATTACTGCCTATGTTCCTCCTTCTTTATAACTCTCCTAGAAGAATAGCTGAAATTAAAGCAGTTAGTTTTTAACACTACTTTTTCTATTATCTCATTTATTTTATTTCAATATGTAATGGCCATTATTTCAGTCTTGGTTTTGAACTTTAAATTTTATGCAGAAAGTTAGATATTCTTTTTTATCATTGAGTTTCATAGAGTAATGAGTTATATGTTATGGGAGTCTCACACGCTTTAAATGTGTTAAATATGTATGTTCATTAACGTACATATGTAACACACACACACACACATTAAAAAGAAAAAAACAAAAAACAAAAAACAATTCCAAGATTCATTTAATGAACTAAGACTCTGGGACTATCCAGCTCCAAACAATTGGAGGCAAAACCCAGCATAACTTTACTATGCTCTAGTGTTCATCTACAACATAAGAAAGTTCTGTTTGATGTTACTGAATCTCAGAATTGCTCCCTTGAAAGTCTGATCGTTTTATGGAACGCACTAAGAAGCACAGCCTTATGCCACATGAGAAGGTTTATCTGAGACCTGGACATTATCAGTGCCAGTCCTCAACACTTAGATCTGCTGTTTTAATAAGAGTTGCTCTCCACGCCACCAGGAAATGAACTGAACTTCATCTTGGTGTAGGTGTGTGAATGTGTGCTTTCCATGGAAACAATCAATCTCACAGCAAATCAACCTCTTAATGCCATACTATTCCACAAGTGTCTCTAAAACACAGAACATTATGGCAAAACATGGCTTGTCTGTTAGGCACAGTTCAGAATATACCATTGTGTTCATATTTATCTTATAACCATGATCTCAAGGCCATTCTTATTTCATGACCATGACAAAATAGGATAGAAGTACATCATATCTCTGAGAAATGTTCTGTTTACCTCAGCTTCCAGATTTTTTTTTTTTGAAACAGAGTCTCGGGCTCTGTCGCCCAGGCTGGAGTGCAGTGGCCGGATCTCAGCTCACTGCAAGCTCCGCCTCCC
>NW_012115699.1:4376744-4436333 GCF_000951035.1 Colobus angolensis palliatus | reverse complement strand
GGTGAGCCAAGATCACGACATTTCACTCCAGCCTGGGCAAAAAGAGCAAAACTCCGTATCAAAAAAAAAAAAAAAAAAGGCAAATAATCTTTAGTACTGCCTTGAATTCCACGTGTGACCTGATGCTGGCGTACCTCTGTAGCTTCATCTTGTTCTTTGTCCATCCTTGCTTGCTGTATTTCAGCCACATAGAACTTTTGATTTCCCAAAAATTCTGCCATATTTACTTCTGCCTCAGGGTACTTGCACCTGCAGTTTTCCTTTTCTGCCATGCTATGCCTTGCTTTTCTCTCTCTCTTTGTTTATTCGTCACATCCTTTAGCTATCATCCCAAGTGTCATTTAAAGTTTCCTTACTTCCCAGACTGTATCAGCTGGTCTGCTTTTGTTCTTTCAAAGCACCCTATATCATTTTTCCTGCAGCACTCACTGAGGTTTGCACTTATATATTTATATTGTTTATCATCATATCTCAGGGGCCCAAAAATGTCTGTAACATAGTAGATTTCCAATAAGTATATGTGAAATGATTGAGTAAAAAATAAATAATAACATAGAGGTGCCATGAGGAATATGACTGAAGGTGAGTTCAGAATAATGATTGTCTCAAAATGCAAGAGGACACAAGGATATGGTGCATTGAAGAGAAAAGGGTGGAAATAGCATAAGGATGGTGGGCTGAGACACAGCAGCACAAACAAAGATGAAATACAAAAGAAAAAAAGTAGAAGAGAGAATGGGGAAAGCATGTTTCAAAAAAATATTGATTTATAGATATAAATAAAAGACACATTTATAAAGTGACTTAGAAAGGTTAAAGTAAAAGAATGAGGAAAGATATGCCAACAGATAAGAAAGCATGACTATATGGTAAAATCAAAATACAGAAAATCCAAAGTTAAATGCATTCTATGTGAAAAAGCAAGTTGTCATATACTGATGCCATACCAGATGACAAAGCATCAAAATATCTAGAGTAAAAGCTGTTTAGAACATAGTAAGACATTGATGGGAAGACAGTAGTAATGGAAGATTTAGAAACATGGTGTTGTCACATAGGTAACTGATTTGTTTTTTTAAAGATGGCAATCAATGCAGGCAAAAGAACAAAGTTTTCTTTTGAAACAGAGTCTCGGGCTCTGTCGCCCAGGCTGGAGTACAGTGGCTGGATCTCGGCTCACTGCAAGCTCCGCCTCCCGGGTTTACGCCATTCTCCTGCCTCAGCCTCCTGAGTAGCTGGGATTACAGGCGCCCGCCACCAAGCCGGCTAGGTTTTTGTATTTTTTTAGTAGAGACGGGGTTTCACTGTGTTAGCCAGGATGGTCTCGATCTTCTGAACTCGTGATCCGCCCATCTCGGCCTCCCAAAGTGCTGGGATTACAAGCTTGAGCCACTGCGCCCAGCTTCCAGATTTTTTTATTGTTGATATTAGGCATTCCACTTTACCTTATGAATTGGCAGTCATCTTGAATAAGAAATGTTCCATCATAACCCACTTCATTTATCCCATCAGTACATGTTTGAGCTTTTGGGCAATATTCATTCTCATGTTATAGAAGCTGATTGATTACTTTTATTCTAATTTCATTCTTTCAAAGCTGTTATCATGAAATCCTCCAAAATTCCTCAATCAAAAGCTATGTTTTTTTCTAAGCTATAAATATGAGCACAAATAAAAACTGGTGTAAGCTTATTATATGATGATTCTTAAATGCATATATATAGCCTTAAGATGTGTGTAATCTTTGACTAGTAGCTCATGTCCGAAAACATGTCAATGTCATAAGAACATATTTAAGCTTGTGAGCAAATTTGTCATTAAAATGGTGTATGCTATATCATTGTTTATCACATCAAAAATTTAAAACTACTTGATGGATAAACTGATAGAGCAGCTTTGAAAGACAGTCTATCAGTTTCTTACAAAGCTAAGCATAATTTTTATATATTATCTAGCCATCATGCCCGTACTTATCTACCCATACGAGTTAAAAAGTCATGTCTACACAGAAAATCTCCATGCAAATATTTAAAGCAGCTTTATTCATAATCTCCAAAACCTTGAACCAACTAAATGTTCTTCAAAGGGTGAATGAATAAGCAAACTGTGGCACATCCATACAATGGAATAGTGTTCATTCATAAAAAGAAATGAGCTATTGAATCACAAATAGATGTGGAGGGCTATTAAATGTATATTGCTTAGGGAAAGAATCCAGTCTAAAAAAAGGGCATACTATATGATCTAACCATATGACATCTGTCAAAGGCACATCTCAAAGATGTAGAGACAGTGAAAATGTTCCACGGTTACCAGGGCTATGGGAGAAGGAGGAGGGATGAATACATGGAGCACTGGATATTCTTTAGGAAGTGAAATTATTCTCTATGATATTTTAACTGTAGAAACATGATATTATGCATTTGTCAAAACTCATGGAATTATATAACACAAACCATGAACCCTAACAAAAACTGTAAAATTTAGTTCATAATAATGTATCAATATAAGTTTATCAACTAAAATATATATGACACACTAATACAAGATGTTAATAATAGGTGAGACTGTGAACAGGAAAGAAAGAGAATATTTTGGGAACTCTCTGTACTATTTACTCAATTTTCTGTAAACCTAAAGCCATCTTAAAACTAAAGTTGTTTAATTCAAAAGAAATGAAAGTGATTCTCCACTCCTAACATCAAGTACATTTTGAGCCATGTAAATACTTATTTATAATTATTTAGGAAGCTAAATATTATCAGAAAGATAGAAAATTAGAGGAAGAGAAACAAAACAAAGCAAATTGATAAACTTATTATGATGAAACTTTATAATTATTTAAAACTTTTAATCAAATTATTCTTATTTATAAAAATATTTGGGACGAAATAAAAGAATATTCTAAAATTTAAAGCAATATGTTGTGACTCTGTACCAGAGCAAAATGCAAATATGTAAAGAAATAAAAATTATAAAGTAAAAATAAAAAGGCAATAAAGGATAGATTCAATATATCTAGCTACTGTGTATTGTGAGTTCTATGAGATGAAAATCTAAATCATGGAAAACATAGCAAGAAATGAATTGCATTAGTTTGTTGAAAATAGTAGCAAAAGACTTAGATTAGGTTTTTGACTAAATGATTGCAAATTCTAAGAAAGATAATATGTATTTCAAGAGAACATGGTGAAGCTACTTAGCAGTTAGAGAAAATTATCCAACCGACATTATGTCAAGGAGGTAAGAGAAGACATGGGAATAGAAAGTAGATAATAACAGTGAATAACATCTGGGTCATAATCAACATGAGTTAGCAAAAGAGAACTCTTTCTACAATTTTTAAAAAGTTTTAAAATACTGCAATAGCTAGAGAAAAATAAAGTTCAAAATATATTTTTATAAAATGGGAACAATAAATACATATTATTGGCTAAGGACAAGGCACTAACTGTCCAACAGAGTGAATACACAAAAGAGAAAGGATATGTTCAATGAGGAAAGTTCTTAAGTTATGTCATCAAGGAGAACAACAATGGCCCAGATTAGGAGAATAAGGACTAATCGTTTCAACAAATGAGACTAGATAAGCAAGACCTGTATGCTGATGTTTCTAAGTTTGTGAAAGAGACAATAATTTAAGGGGAAATTATGGAAGAAAGCAGCACAATTTTTTTGAAAGTACAGCTGGGATTTCTATTATTGGTCTTTGTATTTGGAATACTGTTTTTTAAAATGGATGAAGTAGGGTATAGAGGTAAAATTAAGTGATTGATAAATGGCACTGAGGACATTTTAGTTTAAAACTCAGAATTGTTATTGGTGACCAACTAGTTCAATGATTTTCTCCAATTGCACACAGTAATGCAGATACAGGACTATTAGAGTTATTTAAAATTTTCCCCATTTTTCTGTTTATTTTTCTCTTTTCAGGGGGAGGGGCTGTGTAACTAGAGTAAGGCATGAAAGGGAATTCAGATGCTGGCAAGAGAATATTTAAATGTAAATAATAAGATGCAGAAGGTAAGTTTGCTTAGCTGATGCATAGTCTAAGAAACACTGCCTGTCATGAAAGCATAATTCTGTGAGGTCTAGAATTTATGAATGGGAGTGAGAAAGAGATAACAAATTATGAGGTTGTGTCCAAAGACTATAGTATTGAATGTTAGTATTTACTTTGTGAAGTAACTTTGTGGGTTAGAATATCTAGGTCAGTGTTTCTCAAAGTGTAAGCAGGAGCACAACCTGAATCAGAATTACTTGGGGTTTTTATGACCATGGAGGTTCTAGGGCCCTATTCCAGAGCTAAGAAACCTCTGAGGGTGCTGCCTGGGGGGTATTATTGTTAACATAGACCCAGATGATTCTAAACAACAATTGAAAAATCTGTAATAATAATTGTGATCACTAAGGATATGGCAGAAGCTGAAGTGAAGTTAACTGGAGTTTGGGAATTAAAACATAGTGAGAGTAGAATTTTAAGACAGTGAAACCTTAGACATTGATGAAAAATATTAGAATGAAGAGAGAAAATAAAATGAAGTATTATTTCCTTAATCATCAAATAAGTATACATTGCAACAAGTATGAGCTTCCTTGCTGATATTTGCTAGTCTGAATCAGGTGAAAGCTGGAGTAAACAATCCATGTATACATAGTGAAAGTTAGGAACCAATGAATCACAAATCAATGGTAAAACCTCAAATGCAATGCTGAGTTCTATAGTGCAACCACTGATTCTTTCTATATACCTCAATCAAATAGCCTTGACAGATTTATTATTAATGTCACCAATCTTTGATCTATAGGAATGTTGAATATGCCAGAACATTTAAAATACTTTAATTCACCTTTCTTGTGCTATCATCACTACCCATCCTTACCGTCAGGGAGTCAATTGGTAAAATAAAAATTCTGACACAGTATTTAGCTTTTATTAAAAGGAAGTGAGACAAATATTTAGGAAGAATCACATTGAGACATTTTCACCTCTGGAACATGGCAAGAAACAGGGAAAGCCTGGGAAGACCTGTCATCATGAGCCCAAGAAGGACCAACATCAAGGCATTCTGAATACCACCAGACAAAAGCTAGAGTTATTTCCTTACTTCATTTACTTCTGTGAGGGAGTTCATTGTATGATTTCTTTCTTAAACAGAATGAGATCGGGAACATGTAAGACTGAACTTCAAGAGTTTGACAGCCATGACTTCATCTGGAAGAGTTACAGAAATTCAGGAATTCAGAGGCAGATCCATTTAACTTTTAAATGAAGCACCCATAGGTATTAGCATGATCTTCCATTTTCAGTTGTCTCTTGTGTGGAAGGAAGTGCATCCAATGTGGAAGCAGTTTTGCATAAAGGAAGTACGAGACAGTTTGACTTGTGCAACAGAGGAGAACATGTATTTATAAAGCATTTAACCAAAGAGAAAATAATATAAATCGTAAACCTAGGGACCTCAAAGTCATTGAATAGTGTGCAATGAAAGGTGTGTTCTAAATAGAAATGCCAGCTTTTGAGAGCTTTTCTTTTATTCTTCATGTTTTGATTCCTCAATATTGGAGTTCTCCAGATAGAAAACAAAGAATAAGCTGAAACAGTTAGTTAATTTATCTCATTCAAATAGAGTTAAAATTGCAAAGAGGGATTTGAATTAACTGTTCCAGAATTTCAGACTACACTAGACCCCAATCAAAAGCCTCCTCATATTTTTGTTTCTGTGTGTGTGTGTGTGTGTCTGTGTGTATTTCAGTGAGGAAGAGAGGGAGGGAGAGACAAAGAGGGAAAGAATGTAGGTGTGGGCCAGGTGCGGTGGCTCAAGCCTGTAATCCCAGCACTTTGGGAGGCCAAGACGGGTGGATCAGGAGGTCAGGAGATCGAAACCATCCTGGCTAATACGGTGAAACCCCGTCTCTATTAAAAAATACAAAAAGCTAGCCGGGTGAGGTGGCGGGCGCCTGTAGTCCCAGCTACTAGGGAGCTGAGGCAGGAGAATGGAGTAAACCTGGGAGGCGGAGCTTGCAGTGAGCTGAGATCCGGCCACTGCACTCCAGCCTGGGCGACAGAGCGAGACTCCGTCTCAAAAAAAAAAAAGAATGTAGGTGTGTATGTGTAGAGTATTACATGAGCATAGTCTACAACTCCATGTATTATTGTGTGTTTTGGTAGTAGGCTTACTAAAACATAGAAGGTAAGGCACTGAGAATTAAATGTGTTCAAGCTGCTTCAGTTCTCTGGATATTTTCAATATCTGAAAGATCTCTGACATGTCCCTTTTTAAATGGAGGAGTGAGATGTGAGATCATACTGTAAAGTGTTATAGTGGCCTTTTCTATGCGCAGAAATGTAGACTGAAACACAACGAACATTTTTTAATGACTTGTTGGTTCAGAATTCACACCTAAATAAAAATGTACTAAGATGCTCTTTGATCCAGAAGTAACAGTCAAGTATATGTAGTTAAATTGATTAAAGAACAAAACCAAATGCAGAAAAATTGCTACTAACAACTCTGACTACTGTGTCGTTGTTAACCTAAGTGCACTCGCTACTAATTTCCTTAATCCAATCCAACCAATTAAACAAACAGATTTTGAGGCACAATGTTATTTCCTAAAATAGTCAACACAGTATTTTGAATGTTGTCAGACATAATCATGGGTTATTTATACCATTAAAATAGCTTGATGCCTTTGAATGTAATACAAGAATAATCTTCATTAAATCGGTGTTTTTAGTTACCTAGAAAACACTGTATTCTGCTATACTGGTTGTAGGTAGAATTCTGCCACAGTCAGCCCACCTGAAAGCTGCTACCACTCAGCTACCCAGCTGGATATCAAGGAAATCTCTTTGATCCAGCAATTAAATAAGAATTACTGGCCTAACTGGTTTATCTAGGATCCTGCTCTAGCTGTAAGACCAGCATCTGTGCTGAAGAATTGGTGCTACACCAGTTGTTAAAGATTTTGAACATTGCCTCTGCCATAAACTCATCTGAACTCAGAGACATTCAGTCAAGGTATCTGAAGATGATATAGCCACCGAGGGCAACAAGAAATGAAAACAAAGGAACATATTTTTAAAAATCTATATTGATGCCCAAACCCACAGTTTGGAGAAGCTGAACTGAATTACAGGCAGCAATGTGATTTTGATAAGCTAATTTGGAGTAAACAACTTCACACCAAACCACACACTTAACAATTGCAGGAAAGTATCTTCAATGAGAGAAAGACAGCAAAAAAGCCCAGAACTTATCGCTTGTCTCACGTGCCTGGTGATAATCTGGCTCAGGTTGCTAGACTACTGCTGGTTAGTCTCCTGCTGGCTGTCAGATGGGACGAGGGAAAACATAGCAGACAGCTGGGTCTCACACAGGGAGCGTACCTTGGGGCCCATTATGCTTATACGGCATATGTGCAAGGCAGAAAGGAGGGCTTCCAAAGCATGCCTGGATCTCATCTCATGGACGAGGCTGTGGTTTACAGCACCACAGTGGTATGAAAAGGAGAAACGAAGTCACTTCCACGCACATCACGCTCAGCACACTTTGATCCTGCCAACATGTAAATCACCATCCGGCAATCTATCACTCAGCTTAGTATTAATATCCGAAGTGTTTTTTTTTTTTTTTAACAATTTACAGATTTGACCTTATCTACGCCTACAAATGCTACAGATAATAAACCTAGTGCTTTCGTATGTTTCTCTAATTTTGTACATTATACTTTGAAACTCATTTTTGCGTAAATGTTGAAGGTGACTGGGTAGAAATTATAAAAAAGGAGAAAGGCTGCTTGCTAAGACAAGGCTTCACAAGTAGAAATGGAAGATTAGAATCTAATCTGTAGTTTTAAACATGCGATTTTTTTCATGTTTATTTTCCCTAAATTTTCCAAAAAGAATTAGATATGCCAGGCACAGTGGCTCACATTTGTTTTATAATCCCAACACTTTGGGAGGTTGAAGTTGGAGGATAGCTTGAGCCCAGGAGTTTGAGACTAGCCTAGGCAAGATAGAGGGACTCCATCTCTATAAAAAACAAACAAAAAAATTAGACATGTGCATTGGACATCTCAGCAATTTGGGAGTCTGAGGTGGGAGGATCACTAGAGCCCAGGAGTTGGAGGCTGCAGTGAGCTATGACTGTGCCACTGCAATACAGGTTGGATGACAGAGTGAGATCTTGTGATGGTTAATATTGAGTGTCAACTTTATCGTATTGAAGGATGCAAAGTATTGTTCCTGGGTGTGTCTGTGAGGGCGTTACCAAAGGAGATTAACATGTGAGTCAGTGGACTGGGAGAGGCAGACCCACCCTCAATCTGGAAAGGTACAATCTAAACAGCTGCCAGCGCGGCTAGAATAAAAGCAAGGCAGAAGAACGTGGAAGAACTAGACAGCCTGAGTTTTCTGACTTCCATCTTTCTCCCGTGCTGGATGCTTCCTGCCCTTGAACATCGGACTCTAGGTTCTTCAGCTTTTGGACTCTTGGGGACCTACACCAGTGGTTTACGAGGAGTTCTCCAGCCTTTGGTCACAGAATGAAGGCTGCACTATTGGCTTCCCCACTTTGAAGGTTTTGGGAACTGGCTTCCTTGCTCTTTGGCTTGCAGATGGCCTCTTGTGGGACTTCACCATGTGATCATGTGAGTCAATACTCCTTAAAACTCCTTAATAAACGCCCTTTCATCCATACATCTATCCTATTACTCCTGTCCCTCTAGAGAACCCTGGCTAATACAGACCCTAACAAGAAAAGAAAAAAAAAAAAACCTGATGTATAAACTAGGATTTCTTTTCCTCTATACAGAATCAGAGTAAATAAAGTTACCTGAAACCTCTTCATAGGAACAAGCTCTGGAACCTATAACTACCACCACTGCTATAAACACATATTTGCCATGTCAAAACATTCACATTTGTGTGGGCACAAGGTCATCTGGACAGAGCTCAAGACACATCAATAAATAGTTACTCTAAACAAAAACTCACTTCATTCAACTAATTCTACTATTCATAACATTATATAAATTGCTTAATTTTTGCCAAGGTTAAAGATTACTTAGCAGTCATCTTGATTAGATTTCAGCGTATTGTCAGCCATGTATTTGCAGAAAATATCCTTGGGTGAATTACTTCTACAAATAATAAATAATATACATTAGGCATTGAATGTTGAGGCTTGTCTGTCAGTTGGTCATTTTATAATCAATCTCTGAAGGAAAGTTACTTTAGCCCTATGTATTTCTTCTTTTCTTTCTTTTTTTTTTTTTTTTTGAGATGGAGTCTTGCCCTGTCACCCAGGCTGGAGTGCAATGGCACGATCTCGACTCACTGTAACCTCCACCTGCTGGGGTCAAGCAATTCTCCTGCCTCAGCCTTCCAAGAAGTAGCTGGGATTACAGGTATGCACCTCCATGCCAAGCTAATTTTTGTATTTTTAGTAAAGATGAAGTTTCACCATGTTGGTCAGGCTGGTCTCGAACTCCTGACCTTGTGATCCACTCGCCTCAGCCTCCCAAAGTGCTGGGATTACAGGTGTAAACTATCACGCCCGACCAGTCCTATGTATTTCTAAAGAATTCTTGCATTTAATCCTCACATGCCTTGAGAATAATCTGGGTTTATACTTGATGTTGTTGTTTTTGGCCTGTTTGTTTTATGCTGCCCACATTGGCCTTCTCACTTGTGTCATATATTTATACCATCCATTATTCTTTCTAGTTGCTCCCACCTGAAGATTGCTTGGTAACATTTTAGTATTAGTTTAAGATTGTATCACCTGACTCTTTGTCATTCTCTTTACTCAAGTTCAGTAATAGATTATGCAAAGTTAATTAGGCATGCAGACTGACATCCAACATGTAAACTTCTTAATTCCATAACGTTTTCAACTTCTGGGACCTTCACTTTGACTCTATTTCAGCCACTGATTTCCATAATTATCTAAACTCACTGCAATTCTGAACTTTTGAAATCAACTCTCCCACTTTTTCCATCCTAACCTATCCTTGTAGCTTTCACATGTGACTGCCCCCTATACCTGTCTTGCATTCTCACCAAGAACTCTAGGCCTATTATTCCTGTAATATCTCTTCATTGATTAGCCTCCTAGCCATATCCCCACTACTGAATTTTCTATCTTCCTCTTTTATCTAAATTCTCTGCTGCATCATTTTAATCATTCTCTTGCCAACATCTCATTTTCTTTTCCTTATTTGCATGCCTATTACATGCTGCCAGTTAAACTGTGATTTTGTAAAAATCTAAATATTGGCTTCTCAGCTTTTCCATCTAGCTTTCAAAAACTACTGGAAAAAAATAACAACTTTTTAAAGTGTTATTGTATTCTTAATTGACAAATAATGATTGCACATATTTATGAAGTAAGACTGGTGGTATTATATTGTCCATGGATCATTCTGCATTTACCTCATCATTGTAAGTATTGGTAATAGTCTCTAATTCCCTCAGAATATCTATCTCATCATATCTGCCCCTTATTCAGAGAAACATAAAGAGAAGTAGAAGCCTCACCTCATGAATGTCATTAACTTTTTGGAACCACATCATATTGGAATTTTATCTCAATGTGACACAATTTGATAACTACAGCCTTTCTCTCCTTTATTGTTCTTAGTTCGCATCTCTTCCCTTCCATTTTTAAACATGTTTAATGTCCTCACCCATTTAAAAAATATTCCATTGACTTTAGATCCAAATAACAACCAAACAAAAAAAAAAATTTCAACCTTTTCACAAATAAGGTGTTTGAGATAATTTTATATGTTTGTTATTTCCAACTTTTACCTTCTCTGTACTCCTACAATAAAGAATATGTGTAACCACTCACATAAACTGTTCTTGTCAAAAAAGGCACACGTACAATTGATTCCAATGAATACTCCTTAAAATGCTTAACTTCTCTAGCACATTTGACCGTGTGGGCTGTAAAATAAAGCAGACTTTGAATATTTCACTTCCCATGATCAGGAGGCAGGCTTAGAGACTATATGCTCTAAAAGTAGTAGTATTCAAAGAACTATAACTCAAGAAAGCAGTTTTGGATACATCCAAATAGGCATATAGTGCCAATATTCTTCAGTGTGGAGAATTTCCAAAAAAAGTTGGGGGTCATTTTATGAGTAATGGCAAAAAAATTACATAAGCTTGAGGCCTGAGGGCTTACGGTGATGGTATAAATCCTATTTATGGGGTTGAGCTATGTAGTACACTCTATTTTTTCTTTTCTGTTCTCATCACCTTTAGTTCTTCAAGGTCAGTGCATGGCGTGAAAGTGTTCCAATATGCTTGCATGTTTCAGTGGGAAATCATAGGGGTATCAAAGTAGAAAGGCATCTTTGGTAGAATAATTTATGACCATGGGCAAATATCTAGGATCAGGAACTTCGCCCATGAGTGCCAGTATATCATCAACTCACCAATGAAACTCATTTGCCCTCACTGGTTATCTCAGAAAGAGGAGCATGGCACCAATTTACTGCAGGTCTCAGAGTATTCAGAAAACACAATGTGTATATGTGGACTTCATCTCTCACACCATGAGATCATGTTAACCATACCCCTTTTTCCTACATCCGGATAACACATCAAACACGAGCATATGGGATATGAAAATAAATTTTAATCAGATAGTAAGATGCAAAAAGACACAGTCGTTAGTTTGGGCACGGATTACTGGAACTGGCCATTATGACACTCCCTATGCCTCATGCACCAAGCAAAGTAAGGGAGATAAAATCAGCAGCAAAGAAATAAAGGAAATAGCTTTTCTTTTCCCGTATAATCTAATATGTAGGTAAATTTATGACTAGACTAGAGTTACACTACTGTTATTCCACTAATTGTTAAGTTTGAAGGGAGAAATTCAATTACTTTAGCTTCTAATTTCCTCACTGATTGAGAAAAAGAACCTGTGATTATTAGTTTCTTTCCTATAACAATTGTGTGTAAGTCATTTGATCTTGAAACCTTTTTCTCCTATTATACCGCTTGGATAGAAGGCCTAAAATGATCCCATTTTATGTAGCGTGTCTTTGGTGGACTTCTTTAGGTAGTAATATAAGTAGTTTTCTCAACATGTAGACAATTAGAAGGATATGCTTGCAGTTGGTTCTGCTAGGTGAGAGGAAAATAAATACCTTCAACTTCAGCATAAACACATTAGCTACATGTAAAGATTTAAACCATTTAATTTGCATAATGAATATTTTATGCCACATTATTTGCACCTGGTTTACAAATTTACTGAGCTTTTCACAACAATTATCAATGATTGTATCAAAATGTCAAATATCCCAAAGTGACATTTTGCTAGGCAGTTATCAAAAAGATTTGCTTTCCCTTTGATATTTCTTGACAGTTTAATTTGTGGCAATTTATTTTGTAAGGAAAACTATTGAAAAAAAGATTTTTTTCCCCATTTTCTTTATCAAGGAAAGAATGAAGAAAAATAGATGAAGCTTAGACCTCTCAAAATTTCAACATTTAATATTGTTTCAGAGACAAATATGTACATCTTTTTAAATATGCAGATTATAAAAATAATTGATGACAAATTTTAAAATGCAGACAAGCAACCAAAACACATTTTATGCCCTAAATCTCACGCCATAAATTGTAATATTTGTTTCCTTTACTTTCAGCACTTTATATTATGCCTCTCTTTTAAATACAGTGAAGTTGAATATATAGTTAGTTTTGTAATCCTTTATCAATATAAATTGTATAATAATAAATAAATCTGCTATAATTATTTATCAGTAAATCATAAACATGTTAACGCAGATAATATTTCTAGTAAATATTTTACTTTTTATATTGCATTTTATTGCATTGTATTATAATTTATCTAATCAAAGCCTTACATTAGATAGTTATAGTGTTCCTAATTTTTCTATTGTAACGAAGACTGTGATGGAAATCATAACAGTTCAACCCTACAATAGATCTGTGTATTTCCTTCACATAAGTATTTTAAAGAAGAGTAGAATTTTTAGGTCATAGTTTAAGGTAAAAATCTAATACATTTTAGTTAGTATTGCTAAATGGCTTTCAATAATTATTGCAATAGAATAATACAGTTAGGAAATGATTATTTATCATCTTTTGATCATTTCTATTATGTGTATTTTTATTATAAGGCATTCTTAATACATACAGATATGTACTGAGAAGTATTATTGAAACTTTAGTGAAAATAATGCCTTTTATCTACCATTTCTTCTCAGAACCCACAACCTTAAAAGTGAAGTAACCAGAGCTCTTCCTGTCTCTGAAATATATGAGAAATACACCTTTTGGATATATTTTATTTACACTAGTTCCATAACCCCAGCTTGCATCCTCTCCTATTCAGTTTGTGTGTGTGCCTATTTTTGCTTTTTTTTTTTTTTTTTTTTTTTGAGACAGAGTCTTGCTCTGTTGCCCAGGCTGGAGTGCAGTGGCGCAATCTTGGCTCACTGCAACCTCCACCTCCTGGGTGCAAGCAATTCTCCTGCCTGGCCTCCAGAGTAACTGGGATTACAGACATGCACCACCACGCCCAGCTAATTTTTGTAATTTTTTAATAGAGGTGAGGTTTCATCATGTTGGCCAGGCTGGTCTTGAACTCCTGGCCTTTTGATGTGCCTGCCTTGGCCTCCCAAAGTGCTGGGATTACAGGCGTGAGCCACCACGCCCGGCCTGCTTTTGCTTTCTTAAAAAATAATAGTTATTGTGGCTTTTAATAAAATGATTAAGGATAGCATAGAGCTTTATATACGCTCTTATTTCATTTCCCCAGTGACTAAATATTAATTTACCTGAGGTCTTTCAGAGTATATTAGAAAGGCATAATCGATTATTTATTTGAGATATATTTAATATAGAGTTTCTCTAAAATTTAAGAAGAATATTTGTGTAATTAATAATGATATCAGATTTTTACCAGCAGTTAAAAATATATCCAATGAACAATAAATTTCTGGAACTGTTTAGATTAACTTCTTTAAGGGCAGCTCACATTTGCAGGAATTTTATTTTGCTCCTTGGCTAAAGTCATAACACTTAGAGTCACATAACCTTTCCAACCTTTTAAAAATATAAGCCCAACATCTGAATTCAGGAGATCAGGATAATATATTTACTAAAAAATACATTTTTGGGGACAGAAAAACACTTCAAAATAATTGATAGTATTGATAATTGCAAGTGATCTTACTAAAAACCTTAATGACTGTTTTGTGTGAACATTAATATTTGGACAAAATTCACTTATTTTGTAGCTGATTCAGGGCCTGTGGATTGTAATATTGATCATTCCATTGATTTGCCGTCTGGCACCAGGAGAGGTACTTAATAGCTATCTGTCAATACTTCTTAAAATATGGAGTTGATTGTACTCATAATACTGTTTTGAAAGCTCAGTGGTAAAATGTCAAAACAATTACAAATCAACATATTTTAATAATGTCACTTTCATGTATTGCTAGCATGACTGCCAATTTGTTGTCATATTTTAAAAACTGCTAATTTATCCTCAATCTTCTACAATGCCAATCAATTCACAATTCTTATAGGGTAGAACTTCCCAAAACAGAATGAAAAATATATTTAAGCAAAAATTCAAAAAGTATTTAGGTTAATACTTTAAAACTCTTTATAAATGTTTTAGGAGAGTAAATAATACTCTTGCTATGAGAAAACAATAGGCATTTTCCCTCTGTAAAACCATGATTTCGAAACTGGGATCTCAGAGAAAATACGCACAAAAATAGAAAATTTTTAAGAATTTAAAGATAAACTATTACCTCAGAAAATTAGACTTACAGATTGTACACATATATACATGCACGTGCACACACACACACACACATGCACACACTCTCCCATAATTGAGATTTGGGCTGTAATTTCCAACTGCATTAAATATTTTACATAATGAACTGAGAAAGAAAAAATGAGCTTTTCTGGAGACACTTATGGTAAGCTAAAGCATGGAGCTTTTTTTTTTTTTTGCTCTGCCATAATACATTACATGTGAGAGAGGTAAGAAAGTAAGAAACCACAAAAATGCATTTAGCAGCTACTGTGAGTCAAACCTCATTCAATTAGTTTCTGCAACCATGTAAAACAGAAAACACTCAGAAAAAAAACCTTAAGGTGTCTCCAAAGAATTTAGGGAAAAAAATGGTTTTGGGGCACAGGGGCGGACAAAGACGGTTTTCTGACAATTAGACTAATTAATTACACTAATAGTATGTGATAGTAATAAATGATATAATATACACTGATAGCAAAAGTTAAGTATATTGTCTGTAAAGGAAAACATCACAACCATGTTCAATCAAGATGACGTGGGCTAAACTCAGAACTGGAAAATTGTAATACAAAAGAGATTAAATTGAATTTATTGTACTTGATGGAAAATCTTTACTAAGGCAATGTTGATAGTTAACATGAATTAAGAAAAGAAGAATAAACAGAGTTTGAGAGTGTTTACTCAACACTGTCCATATAAATAATCTTGAGACTGGAAAATAATCAGTAATCATTATTTTTGTCACAGTAGTGAGCTGTATTTTTTTTCTGAGAAAAAAAGAATAATCTATGAGTCTTCTCCATCGTTTGGATAAAATGGTGTTTGTTATTACTTTCTTTTGTAATGTATTTTAAACTGTTCTTTATCTAGCATACCGGTTCCCGAGTGTTGTTTAGGGATCAGAAGGGTCCATTTATGTTACCGCAATTTAAATTATATTTTTCTGTTTCAGTCTCTCTGTCTTCAAAACAAAGGACCAGAACTTGGAAGCTCTAGATAGTCTTTGAGTCTGAGCTTTCTTATCCGTAAAATGAAGAAAATTGTATCGATAATGATGATGCTGATATTGTTTGAACCATTTATATTAAAATATAAGATTACTTATTAACATAATAGCATGTTAATGAGATATCATAATTTTTTACAAAGGAGATTTATATATATACTGTATATTTACTGTAACACTATATTAAAACATACATATATAGAAGTACATTATTATAAAAATAGAAGAGAAAAAAGCAAATATCACAATGTCAGCTGTGCCAATTTATATGAAGGTTATATTCTAGAACTATAGACTAGAAGTCTGCACACTAAGAACCACAGACCAAATCCCGCTCACCTCCTGTTTTACTCTAGCCTATTTTTCTCTGTGCTAAGAACAGTATTGACATTTTAAGTGACTAAAAAAGGGCAAAAGAAGAATATTTTATGACATATAAACGTTATATGAAATCCAGATTTCAAAGTTTATTGAAACACAGCCATGCTCATTTATTTACATATTTTTTGGCTACTTTTATTCTAACTACTGAGTTGAGTAGTTGAGACAGAGACCATGTGACTCAGGAATATAAAACTGTTTACTCTCTGGCCCTTTATGGAAAACATTTGTTAATTTCTGCCCTAGGTTATTTTTGTCATTTTATTTTTGTGTTTCTCCTGACTTTTTTCAAATTTTGAAAATCTAATTAAAATTTGTGTTGTAAAATTAAAATATTTATTAATAATTGTAATTCAATTTAAAACATCATTACATTCCCTTGAATTTGTATCCAATTGATTCATTTAAATATTTATTATTACTCTTACAAAGTAAATATGAAAATACTTTATTGGTCACTTCATTTCAAAAATATTTCAAATAGGCCGGGCGTGGTGGCTCACGCCTGTAATCCCAGCACTTTGGGAGGCTGAGGCGGGCGGATCACGAGGTCAGGAGTTTGAGACCAGTCTGGCCAACATAGTGAAACCCTGTCTCTACTAAAAATACACAAAAAGTTAGCCGGGTGTGGTGGTGTGCGCCTGTAATCCCAGCTACTCAGGAGGCTGAGGCAGGAGAATCGCGTGAACCTGGGAGGTGGAGGTTGCAGTGAGCCAAGATCGTGCCACTGCACTCCAGCCTGGGTGACAGAATGAGACTCCATCTCAAAAACAAACAAACAAACAAAAAATATTTCAAATAATGTTACTTTGATATTTTATTTGTACATTTTAGCATAAAACATGTAAATTTATGTATTTCTTTTTTTTTTTTTTTTTTTTTTTGCTTTCTATGATTGAAGTTAAAGCTTCTGTTAATGGTAATATTTGGCCAAGTTTTAAGGTGAAATGATTCGGGTGAGTATAAAGATTATTGTACCTGGCTTGTGCCCAGAAAAACTCTCAGACAGAAGTATCCCAGGAGAATAATCTGTCCAACCTTTCAAATATCAAATGATTCACTGCAGTTCTAATTACGGCCTCCCTTCAAAAACAACTTCCCATTGAGAACACATTGAAATGAAATTACAAAGTATATTCCTGTGAGATAAGATAATTGATTATGGCCTTTAAAGGCACTGATTATAGAAGATTTGGCTTGTGAACCATGAATACATGTGTGTGTACATACATATATGTATGTAAGTATCTGTGTGTATGTGTATATATACACAATACAGAATAACAATTTAATAATATGCCCTATGCTACACCATATGCAATACAATGAAAACTCGTTACATGTCCATTTAATTTTTAAATATAGAAAAAAATTAACCTTAAAACCCTATAGCTGAACTCCTTAGGTACGTATTGGTTTTAAACATTTATGTTTGAAGGAAGAGATAAAGTATAGGGCTATGCATGCAAATATGAGAATTCATTATACCAAGAACGGCCAAATAAATAAAATGTTACATGGTCTATTATACATCAAGCTCTCCGAGAGAGTAATTTTATAACATCCTTTTGCCCTGTATTCTGCTTCTGTTTGCTAGATTGAGGAATCCAAATATTACACATAATATGTGCCTTTGCTCATCCCGTTCTAGTGCTCTAGAAAGCATTTATGCATTGCTTTGATGAGCAACGTGTAGTTCAATGATGTTTATTCTAGTGGTGGCTAGTGTAAATTGGATTCCAGGAATTTAATTATAGATCATCTTGGTGCCTTACTCCAGGAGTCTAATAGAGAGACTAATTTGATTGCTAGTTGCAGAGTTTCATTGAAGAAACTTCCCCAAATAGGATTTCCTGCCCACTGCCTTACATTTCTGTTTATGCAGGTTGATCAATGTTAAGATTATTAAATGTCAAGGACCACAAATTTAAATAATTTGTTCTTATTTTTCATGTGTGTTTATGTTTCTTTGTAGCTCGAATTTAAATTGTTTTAGACATAAAGGATATTTTATTTTAAATTAAAGTTGTTTAGCATCTTTCCCATGTGAGACATCAGGTTTTCAGGGAAGATACAAAAATGAAAAAATATGCATCACCTAGTAATTTACCCAAGTCATGACAGATATTATATATGAAAAAATGGGGATTTTTTTTTTTTTTTTTTTTTTTTTTACTTGTAGGTAATAGACTGATTGAAAGTCAGACTATGAGTCTTTCTTGTGGAGCAATTTTTCAGGTCATGCGATATTCCGAGATTTGGAACAAAGAAGCAGTCCATTACTAAGCAGTGGAAGAGCCATTGTGAAGTTAAGTGGACTATGGGAATTTCAAGAAAAAGGGAGATGTATTTAACTTTCGTTATTTGAGCAGGTGCTTTCTTCAGTGTTGTCCCTGACAAAAGTTGCCTTCGGCACTTGGGGACATTAAAGGATGCCCTTGGCCACTGGATCTGCCAAATTATCAAGGAAAACAAGAATTTCCTGGGAACTTCATGGCCCCTGGGACAGCCCATGGCCGATGACTAACCTGTGGAGAATACACAACCCATGCCTTTTGTTACTGAGTTCAGTTTATATTCTACAGTTCCTAAGAGACCAAGCTGAGTCTGGCACATCACCTGTAGTGACCACTCATTTGACTTCTTCTCTTTTCCTAGCTTGCTTCCTTCACTCCATTGCCCTGGGAAGAGTTTTCACTAAATCACTTGTATTAAAATACTTAGATCTGCTCCTTAGCGAATCTAACACTAGAACACACACTCACAGTGCACATAAGACTGTTTTTCTGAAACTTACAAATCAGTAAAAATAATGGGCATGTTCGCAATTAGGTATAGAGTTAGTTGAAAGAGATACTTACCATTTACAGTATGCTTCCAGATGATTCCGGTGAAGCATCCATGGTCAGAGAAGGATAAGTAATTTTCATTTGGCATATCTATTCATATTAATTTAAAATGGCTGCCTGAAATATTATCTGGGATGATGAATTCAAAAGGATTCGGCTTCTCAACCAAATATTACAGAGCCTGACACATAATAGAAGCTTAATAAAATATTTTTCAAGTCCCTCTTAAATGAAGGAAAGAAAGGAATAAACTGTTTTATAATTGTGGCTTGGTGATACTGCCTAATGAGGTTTTAGTGTTTTAGTATGCTTTTATCTCTTTGTTGTTACAATGACTCTAGGTTGGTTTTTTTCTAGAAATTATTTCTAGAGAGGTTTCCACTTATAAATTACTGTAAACAGTACCTGAGAACTAAACTTGCCTCTTGAGAAGTACCCATTTATATCACTAGAAGACAAAGCCCAGAGTATTCTTTATGTAGACCTAGGATTGCTCAATTAAAGAACATTATCAACAGATTCAGTTATTTGCCTAATTTTCTTGTAAACTAAAATTAAATCATGGTAAAAGAAAGAGGTATGTTGAAGAAATTTCCCCGCAAGGGAAAATGGTAGAACACCTTATATATAAACAAAAAATCTTGGCTCAGAGAAAGAAACTCATGGTCTACATTATTTGAACCAGAAATAAAGAGGCTATAAATTTTTTTTAAGATATTTAAATCAGGACCTATAATTAGTGCCCATAGTAAAATAAAACTCATTAATTTTTTATCAGAATAGAAAGTCATTGTAAAACTTAGCCTTGTAAATGATAATTAATAGTTCACAGTTGGAAATATTGTAAAAGTCTAACAAATCCTCAGTTGTGATGGACATTTAAAGTTCAGTATTTACTGTCTCTGAAACTTGCCTGTGTCCTAAAGGGCATCTGCTTTCTAAGTTCTCAGCTATCACTATTACTTTACTGGAAAGGGATAATAGGATGTTTGAAAATTCATAAACTCAGTAATGAAGAGTAAATAGTCTGGTGTTAAACAGAATCAGAATCTTCATACTTACATCTCTGTGACCTGGGAAAGTTATTTAGTCTCAGAGCAACAGATTTCTTGTTGGCAAAATGGGATTGAGGTTTGTTGAAAGACAGAACAAGAGGAGGGGAAAGGCAAATTGGAGAAGGAAGAAATGAAAAAAATCCATTGCATGTTGTAAACTGACAGTCTCTCAGATTCAGTAGAAAAATCAAAGGTTCTAATATGCAGTATAAAATATTAACTAACTTAAAGCTAAATGAATCAGAAAGGGATAAAGTAAAATGTGCACAAAATAAGTAGGAGTTAAAATACTAATTTCATATATAAAACATTACTGCATGAGAAGAAAAATGAAACATTACCAATATAGTCATTTAAAGAGTGGAACATTTCTAATAAAAATATGCATCATGAATGTTCATAACACTAACATGAACAAAGACATCAATAGGTACTGATAAGGATTCTTTACCAAATGTTATTTATCCTGCTGAACATTTATTTGACCCAGCCCCCTGCTAAGTCAATCTAACAAGAACCTCTCATTCTCCTTATCTAATCACCCTCAATACCTAATCAGGTTCTCATCCTTGACCACCCCCAAATGATGTCTGATTAGCCCATCTTCAGCAATAATCCTGTTAGGTGGAATTAGCCAGATTTCCCCTCGCCCCTGAGGTTTCCTCTTAGTAATTTACCATCCACACTGTTGCCCATCATATTACTTGCCTACAAATGTTCAATTTCCATGCTGTTTTTAGAACTGAGGCAAATTCTGTGCTGAAGTATCTTTTTCCATATTGCAATATTCCTGAATAAAATCTGTTTTTACCACTTTAACTGCTGTCTCGCTTTCTAATTTTTCTTTGATAGTATGTACCCACATGTTTTGTAAATGATACATTTTATTGTATGGTTTTACTATGACTTATTTACCCACTGTTTTATATGTTTGACATTTTAGAGATATCTAGTTTTTATTAACATAAAAACATAATATACTTGTCTGGGTCTTTACGATATATTACAAATATATACTTAATAAGGTATATCCATGTGTACATATACATATAGACATATACACCCACATCTATAATATAGCATGTATTATACATTAGATATATGAAATATTCCATCAGATATTTTGAAACTCCATAAACTTATTTTTATTTACAATTATTATGAGCACTTTATAGTTGTATATGTAGGGTACATGTAATGTTTTCATAAAGGCATACAATGCATAATAATCAAATCAGGGTAATTAAGGTATCCATCACCTGAAGTCTTTATCACTTCTTTGTGTGAGCAACATTCCAATTCCACACTTACAGTTATTTTAAAATATGCAACAAATGATTGTTAACTATAGTCACCATATAGTACTACTGAATACTAGAATTTCTTCATTCTACTAACTATATTTTTGCACCCATTAGCCGTCTACACTTTATCCAATCCTCCTCATGACACTTCCCCTCCTCTGGCAAACATTACTTCACACTCTATCTCCATGAGTTAAATTTTCTTTTTCAGCTTTCACATGCAATTGACATTATGTGATATTTGTCTTTCTGTGCCTGGCTTATTTCAAACAACATAATGTTTCCCAGCCCATCTATGTTCTTGTAAATGACAGGATTTTATTCCTTTTTATGGATGAATAATATCCTATTGTGAATACATGCACAGAGACACACAGACACACACACACGCTTCTTTTTCATCCAACAATCCACTGATGAACACATGGGTTGCTTCCATATTTTGACTACTGTGAATAGTGCTGAAGAAACATGGGAGTGCAGGTAACTCTGATATACTGATTTCCTTCTTTCTGAATATATCCTCAGCAGTGGGATGGATGGATTACACAGTAGTTCTATTTTTAATTTTTTGGGGAATCTTTATAAGGTTATTCATAGTGGTTGTACTGATTTACTTTTCCACCAGCAGCGTAAAAGCGTTCCCCTTTCTCCAAATCCTTGTAAACATTCATTATTGCATCTCTTTTGGATAAGAGTCATTTTAACTGGGGTGATATATATCATTGTGGTTTTGGATTACATTTTCTCATAATTAATAACATGGAGCAATTTTTAATGTGCCTAAGGGTCATTTGTATGTCTTCTTTTGAGAAATGTTTATTCAGAGCTTTTGTCTACTTTTCAATCAGATTATCAGTTTTGTTTCTGTTGAGATACCTGAGCTCGTTATATATTTTGGCTATTAATCTCTTGTCAAATTGGTTCTTTGCAAATATTATTAATACATTCACCCACTCTTTGTCTTTGGATTGGATAATTTAGTTCTTTTTCTTTCAATGTTATTATTGATAAGTAAGGTCTTACTTCTGCCATTTTGTTATTTGCTTCCTAGTTATTTCACTGGCCCACCCTTCCTTTCTCCCTTCCTTCCTTCCTTCTTACCTTCCTTCCTTCCTTCCTTCCTTCCTTCCTGTCTTTTGTATAAAAGTGATTTTGTTTTCACTAGATTTTAATTTCTTGCTTTTTGTTTTTTGTGTATCAGTTATAGGTTTTTGGTTTGTGGCTACCATGAGGCTTGCAGATAACGTATTATAGCAAATTATTTTAAACTGATGACAACTCAACTTTTATTACAAGAAAGAAAAACAAGCAAAAAATAATAATAATAAAAGAAACCTAAGAAACTCTGCGTTTTAACCTCATTCTCCCTTGCTGTCTGACTTTTTGCTTTCTCTATTTTTTGTTTTTTTTGAAACAGAGTCTCGGTCTGTCGCCCAGGCTGGAGTGCAGTGGCGCAATCTCGGCTCACTGCAACCTCCGCCTTCCGGGTTCATGCCATTCTCCTGACTCAGCCTCCCGAGTAGCTGGGACTACAGGCACCAGACACCGCACCAGGCTACTTTTTTGTATTTTTAGTAGAGACAGGGTTTCCCTGTGTTAGCCAGATGGTCTCGATCTCCTGACCTCATGCTTTCTCTATTTATTTATATGGCCTATCTCCTAAAACTTGTTGGAGTTTTCTTTTTTTTTTTCCATAGGTTTGTCTTTTTGTCTTCCTACTGATGATATGAGTGGTTTATATCACCACTATTATAGTGTTATTCTGCATTTGTCTGTGTACTTACTATGACCACTTAATTTTATACTTTCAAATCATTTATTGTTGTTAGCCCCCTTTTTTTTTTGGATTGTAGAACCCTCTTTAGCATTTTTTGAAGACAAATCTAGTGTTAAAGAAATCCCTCAGACTTTTGTTTTTCTGGGAAAGTCTTTATTTTTGTCATAACCATAGAATAATTTTGCTGTCATAGTATTCTAGGTTGGACTTTTATTTTCCTTCAGCATTATCAATACGTCATCCCACTCTCTTCTCTTGCTGCTTTTAGAGTCCTTTCTTTATCCACGACTTTTGAGAGTTTGATTATTACATGCCTTCAAGTAGTCTTATTTGGGTTGAGTCTGCTTGCTGTTTCATGACCTTCTTTTACCTGGAAATTTATATCTTTCTGTAGGTTTGAAAAGTTCTCTATTATTATTTCTTTGATTAAAATGTTTATCCTGATCTACTTTTTTATTATTTACTCTCCTCTGATTTTGTATTTTCATATAGTCTGTCTTCACGCTGACTCATTTTTTCTTCTGCTTTGTCAGTTCTGCTGTTGAGAGACCCTGATGTAGTTTTCAGCTTTTCAATTGGATATTTTAGTTCCAGAATTTCTGCTTACTTTTTAAAAAATTTTTTCAATGTATTTTTTAAATTTCTCTGACAGAACTCTGCGTTCCTTCTCTGTGTTATCTTCAAGTTTGTTGAGCTTTCTTAAGACTGCTTTATTGAATTTTCTGTCTCAATAGTCACATATCTCCAACACCCTGAGATTTGTGACTGGTGCTTATTTAGCTTGCTCAGCAAGGTCATGATTTTCTGGATGTTCTTGATACTTGAGGATGTTTGCTGATGTGTAGGCATCGAAGAGTTAAGTATTCTAGTATTGACTTCTTTGTGGTCATCCTTCCTGAGAAAGCTTTCTAAGTATTCAAAGAGAATTGAGTGTTGTGCTCTAAGCCTGTAGTCACTGCAACCATACTGGTATTGGGGGTGCGCCAAGCCCAGTAATGCTGCAACTCTGGCTGACTCTTGGGGGTGCCACCTTGGCGGACTTGGGTAAGATAAGTGAGAATTCCCATAGTAACCAAGCAAAGTGTCTCACGCCTTTCCTCTTTTTTCCCCAACCAAAGGAGTTTCTGTGCATTGTGCTACCTGGAATTAGAGAAGAGGTTACGTTAGCATTCCCATGCATGCCGTAGCTGGCATCGCACTGGGTCACACCTGAAGCCAGCACAGTACTGAGTCTTGCCCAAGGCCCATGGCAACTACTGGCCTTTATTCAAGGTCAAGGGGCTTTTTACACGTGGTGGTGAATTCTGCCAAGTTTACATTCTTTCTTTAAAGGCAATTGATTTTATTCTGGCCTGGGGTGCATCTGGAAATGCCATACAGAAGCTAAGGCCTGAAATTGGAGGCTTCAGGAATCTGCTTCATGCCTTATTTTACTATAGCTGAGTTGGTACACAAGTTGCAATACTAAGTTCTCTGTACTCTTTCCTCTTCTTACCACAAGCAAAAGGAGTCTCTCACCGAGCTGCATTGTCTAGAGTTGGGGGAGGAATGATGTAAGCACTCCCTTGGCTACCACAGCTGATGTCATGCTAGGTTACACATACCCCAAGTCTACTGCCTTTGAGACCAGAAAAACATTAGAGCTTATACAGTGACTGCAGTTCTTGTGGCCTGACTGCTGCTCAATTTTCTTCCAGATTCCAGGCCACTTTAGTCAGCGATAGTGAAGCCAGCTAAACTTAGGTTCCTCCTACAGGGGTGAAGAATTCCTTTTTGGCCCAGGACTGATATAGATGGTCCCCTGCAGGAACCAGCAGAATTCTGCCATGTGTCATGTTCCCCTGTGACAGAGCAGTACTGAATTCCAATGCAAAGTTCCACGCTCACTTCACTGTCCCTCTCCCAGGAGACAGATTGTCTCTCTCTATGACACAAGGAATGGGAGAGGGGTAATGTAGGTAATGCAAGAGTCTTCAATGCCTCTTTCCTAGATATTATGTTAGAACTAGATGCTATCACTACTCACCTGATTTTTATTTCTGATAAGGATGCTTTTTTTGCATGGATAGTTGGTTCAATTTGGTGTTGCTGAATGGGGACAAACGTTGGAGAGTTCTGTTCCACCATCTTGCTTTGCCTCCTTCCTCTATAAACTTATAATGAATAAATGAATAAGCAAAATCAATTATTCATAATAAAAGGCCTAGATGAAGGCATTTTGGTTTGCAATATAAATAGGTTAGCATTTATAATTGCTGGAAAAATATTGGTTATTCAACAGGTAATGTTTGAAAAAAAAACTTATCTCCGTTATTCCCACAAAAGCAGGAAAATAAGGTCTCCATATCACGTAGGAACCCCAAAAAGAACTCTAGCAACTTAAATATTATAAAGACAAATGTAAAATCTAAAATGATTTTTAATATCTTTGTCATTTTCAAGTAAGGGAATCATTTAATAATTACTTTTGTGAATATACATATAAAAAAATACTAATGGGATATGTTTTTCTTTTAAATGTATGTTATATTTCAACATAAAAGAAGTTTTAAATGTGAACATCTTCACCTAACAAACTATTTATATAAGCTAATAAGAAGAACATAATAATTTAGAACATGGGCTATGATCTGTGTGACCTGGGGAATCTACATTGGTAAATGAATTGAAGTACAAATGCTGATAAACGGATACATTGCTATGATATTTCTGAATGAAAATTTTAATTAAAACAATTATAAAACAGAAGGAAAGAAGATAGCAGATAGGGGACAGGGTGTGCACCTGTCACTTGGATGGACAGAACAGTGTGTGGAGAGTCACACAGTGAACTTTTGTTTCAAGAGCCACTGTGGGAATATCCCAGGAAAACTAAAAGAATTCACTAATCCTTTGAAAGAGGTGGCACACCGCTGCAAATTCCACCAGACAGGTGAAAAATTGTGTGTTCCCAAAATCTGAGGAGGGAAAATCTTCCTTCAAACACATATCCCCACTGGGTAATCTGAAAATCCAGATCACTAGAGAAGGACATAACTTGAGCTAGAGCTAGAACAGATTTAGGGAGCCACGTGAAATGTAAAAGTAGCAGTGGGAAGACCTTATAGGCACTCCCAGTCTCCAAAGCTCAAGCCTGGGAAAGCCATCCCTGAGTATATCTCACAGGGGCCCTTAGAGAAGGCAGCCAGCAGAATTAGGGAGGAGTCACAGGGTATAAGAAACTTCTGAACAAATTTTGTAATAATTTTGACTGGGCAAGGGCTTTTTTGAGTAGAATCTGGGGAGCAAACAGAAACGGCTGCAGATACAATCATAAGAGCCACCGACGATGTTGTGGGAAGACTGGGAGGGGAGAGACCTGAAAGCCGAGCATGATTTCTCAGCCGGGAAGTTTACGGCCTAGAACAAGATCAGCGTTCTGCAGGCAGGCTGCCTGGATCTAAACTTGGTGCTGTTAGCAGGGTGGGGAGCAAGACCAGCCTCACCAACTGTGGGGGAGCTGGGTGAGATCTTTTGCTACAAGCTATCTCCCACTTCTGTGGTGAGCTATATGGCACAGCAAAGACAGCAATAGTCTCCTCAAAGGTAAAACCTCATTGGCCTGAGAACCACACCCCATCTCCTGCAGTGGCTGTAGCAAGCCCCACCCAAGGAGAGTCTGAGCTCAGATGGCCTAACCCTATTCCACCTGATGACATTTCTCTACCCACGCTGGTAACTGAATACAAAAGACAAAAACTCTTGAGAGTTTTATGGCCCCACCCATCACCTGAGATACCAGAATATCTCCCCTGATCAACTTAGGCCAAGCTTATATTCCACTGCTACTACCACAGCTGATGCTCTCTTGAAAGCACTACCTCTGGGCTAGAGGCCAACCAACTCTTGCCATTACAGCAACTCATAACAGAATAACCCTGCTCCCAGGAAGGAGAAAGCAACAGCTAATTCTACTGCCAGAATAATCCTGGCTAACCAGAAGTCCTGGTTACCTTTCTCAAATGCTGGCTATTCTAGCAGTGAAGTTGCTAGCAGTCATGGACAACTTCACTGCTAGCATAGCCAGCATTCAAGAAAGCCAGAGCACATCTTCAACCAGGGTTCTCACCAAGTCTACTCTACTCCCCTGCCACATCCACTAGAGTTGTGCTGGTATACATGGCTGTCTCAGAGACCTGAAGATGGATCACATCACAAGACTCTTTGCAGATATTCCCCAGCACCAGCATGGAGCCCCACTGGGTGGCTAGACCCAGAAAAGCAGTAACAATTGCTGCAGTCTGGCTCTCAGGAAGCCCCATCACTAAAGGAAGGAGGAGAGCACCACATCAAGGTATTGCCTCATGGGACAAGAATCTGAACAGCAGGCCTTGAGTTCCAAATCTTCCCATTCGTAGGTACTTTCTTTCTCACAGCAGAGACACAATTTCAGTGCTAGGTGAAGTAGAGAATGTCTGTCCTTATTCTCCAACAGGCAGGCAGCCCCTATAATCATAAAGGGCCTCAGAGCAGGGGTCCTTGTTCCCCACTGGCATACTACCACAGACACAGTTGGGGCTTCCCCCATAGGAATGCAGCATGGATGCACCTATAGACAGCCTTTCTGGAACAATCCAGGGTGAGTACAGCTCCACAGGAGTAGTGAATTCCAGATTCAGCCCTGCACTAGAGGTAGAGTCATAATTCCCCCTACTTGGAACATCAACCTTCCTATAGACAGAAAGAGGTGCCTGTATGATCTGAATAGTCACAACACTGGGACAACAAAGTGAGACTGTGAGGTGGATGGCTTTCCTGCTGACCTGTCAGGGGAACTGAGGTAGCTCCTAATCTTAACCCTGACAAAACCTCAACACATCTAATAAAAAGTTCCCCCAGCAACTTTCATCAAGGCTGGGACATTGGCCGACCAATGGACATTACATCTACCCACCTGCCTTAGCCACAACAGGTGCCTACCCAGAATTACCTACCATCAACTCAGTAAATAAAATACCAGGAAAATAATAAATAAATAAATAAATAAATAAATAAATAAATAAATAAACTATATACCATGAGAGAACAAGATAAGTTTCAAGAGATACCTACCATCCCAACTCCATAGAAGACAGAGAACTCGCCTACACACTAAAAATACAACTACTACAACAGGCATTGGACAAAGTCAGCACACAAAGACTCTGTAACTAAGGACTTTATACAGTCTTCACCCACACAAGCACCAAAATTCAAATTAGGCTAAAATAAATATTAAACTCTAATCCTTAAGAGGAAAAAGCAAGAACTAAAAAAAAAAAAAAAAAGGTTCAATCAGAAATAAATTCAAGAATAATTTTTTGAAATAGTCTTCCCAAATGAGAGGAAACCAGAAAAGTAATTCTGGTAATATGACAAAACAGGGTTCTACAACACCCCCAAAATATCATGCCAGCTTCCAAAATATGGATCCAAATCAAAAAGAAATCTCCAAATTGCCAAGTAAAATAATTCAGAAGGTTGATTATTAAGCTATTCAGGAAGGTACCAGAGAAAGGTGATAATCAACTTAAAGAAATTTTGAAAACAATACACAATATGGAAGAAAAATTCTATAGAGAAATAAATATGAAGGAAAAACAATCACAACTTCTGGAAATCAAAATCACACTTAGAGAAATATAAAATGCACTGGGAAATTTCAATAATAAACTAGAATACATAGAAAAAAGAACCTTGGAGGTTGAAGACAAGGCTTTTAAATAAACCCAATCACACAAAGACAAAGAAAAAAAGAATTTTAAAAAATGAACAAAATCTCCAAGAAATTTGGGATTATGTTAAATTATTAGCCAAACCTAAGAAGAATTGATGCTTCTAAGGAAGAAGAGAACCTAAAACTTGAAAAGTTTATTTGAAGGAATAATTGAGGATAACTTACCTGGCCTTGCTAGAGATGTAGACATCCAAATACAAGAGTCTGGTAGAACTCCTGGGAAATTCTTCATGAACAGATCATCACTCAGGCACATAGTCATCAGTTTATTAAATTCAAGACAAAGGAAAGAATCTTAAGAGCTGTGAGACAAAAGCATCAGGTAACTTGTAAAGGAAAATCTATCAGATTAACAGCTGATTTCTTAGCAGAAAGCTTACAAGCCAGTAGAAACTGGGGTCCTATCTTTAGCCTCCTTAAACAAAATAATTGTCGGTCAAGAATTTTGTATCCAGCAAAACGAAACTCCATAAATGAAGAATAAAACATTTTTTTTAGATAAATTTAATACTACCTAGCCAGCACTATAAGAAATATTAAAAGGAGTTCTAAGTCTTGAAACAAACCCTCAAAATACATCAGAAAAGAACCTCCTTAAAGCAGAAATCTCACAGGCCCAATAAAACAATAAGACAGTGAAAAATAAACATGATATTTAGGCAACAACCAGCATGATGAATAGAACAGTACCTCACATCTCAATACTAACACTGAATTTAAATGGGTTAAATGCTCCACTTAAAAGATACTGAATGGCAGAGTGTATACAAATTTACCAACCAAGGATCTGCTGTCTCCAAGAGTCTCCAAGAGACTCACCTAACACATATGGACTCATACAAACTTAAGGTAAAAGGGTGGAAAAATATATTCCATGAAAATGAAAACTAAAAGTCAGCAGGATTTACTATTCTTATATCAGATGAAACAGATTTTAAAACAACCACAGGGTAAAAAAAAGACAAAGAAGGACATTATATAATAATAAAAGGATTAACTTAACAGGAAAATATCACAATCTTAAATACATATGCACCTACCACTGGAGCTCCCAAATTCATAACGCCATACTACTATGCCTAAGAAATGATATAGATGGCAACACAATAATGTTGAGTGACTTCAATACTCCACTGACAGGACTAGACAGGTCATCAAGACAGAAAGTCAACAAAGAAATGATGGTTTTAAACCATACCTGAGAGCAAATGGATTTAACAGATATTTACAGAACATTCTACTCAACAACTGCAGAATATACATTGTTTTCATCAGCACATGGAACATTCTTCAACATAGACCATATGATAGGCCACAAAACAAGTCTCAATAAATTTTAAAAAATCAAAATAATATAAAATATCCTCTTACATCACAGTGGACTAAAAGCAAAGATTAACTTCAAAGGGAAATGGATTCACAGTTGAATTATATCAGACATTCAAAGATGATTTGGTACCAATCCTGCTGAAAGTATTCTAAAAGATTAAGAGGGAATCCTTCCTACATTTTTCTAAGAAGCCAGTAGCACCCTAATAACAAAATCAGGAAAGGATATAACAACAACAACAACTAACTAGAGACCAATATCCCTGATGAACATAGATACAAAAATTCTCAACAAAATACCAACTAATCCAACAGCATATCAAAAAGATAGTACATCATGATCAAGTGGATTTCATATCAGAGACACAGAGATGGTTTAATATATGCAAGTCAATAAATGTGATACCTCATATAAACAAAATTAAAAACAAAAACCGTATGATCAATAGACACATAAAAAGCATTCAACAAAATCCAGCATCTGTTTATGATTAAAACCCTCAGCAAAATTAGCATAGAAGGGATATACCTTAATGTAATAAAAGTCATCGATTACAAACCCACAGCCAACATAATCCTGAATGGGGAAAAGTTGAAAGCATTCCCTTTGAGAACTGGAACAAGACAAGAATGTCCACTTTCATCACTTCTATTTAACATAGTATTGGAAGTCCCAGCCAAAAAAAAAAAAAAAAATTCACAGAAGAAAAAAATTAAAAGGGTATATAAATCAGTAATCAAACTGTTGTTGTTTGCTGATGTTATGACCTTATACATAGAAAAACCCTAAAGACTCATCTAAAGAGCTCCTAGGTCTGGTAAATGAATTCAGTAAAGTTTCAAGGTACAGAATCCATGTACAGAAATCAGTAGCACTGCTATACACCAACAATGACCAAGCTGAGAATCCTATCAAGAACTCGATCCCTTTCACAACAGCTGTAAAAATAAAATATAATACTTAGAAATATAATTAACCAATTAGTTGAAAGATCTCTACAGGGAAAACTGTAAAACACTGCTGAAAGAAATCAGAGATGACATAAACAAATGGAAACATATTCCATACTCATAGATAGGTAGTATTAATATTGTAAAAATGACCAGACTGACAAAAGCCATCTACAAATTCAAGGCAATTTCCATCAAAATATCATCATCATTCTTCACAAAACTAGAAAAACAATCCTAAAATTTATATTGAACCCAAAAAGAGCCCACATAGCCAAATCAAGACTAAGCAAAAAGAACAAATCTCGAGATATCACATTACCTGACTTCAAACTGTACTTCAAGGCTATAGTTACCAAAACAGCATGGAATAAAAATAGGTACATAGACAAATGGAATAGAAGAGAATCCAGAAATAAAGCCAAATACTTATGACCAACTGATCTTTGACAAAGCAAATAAAAACATTAAGTGGTGAAAGGGCACCCTATTCAACAAATGGTGCTGGGATAACTGGCAAACCACATGTAGAAGAATGAAACTGGACCCTCATCTCTCACCTTATACAAAAATCAATTCAAGATGAATCACAGATTGAAATCTAAAACCTGAAACCATAAAAACTCTAAGATGTAATATCGAAAAATCTCTTCTAGACATTGCCTTAGACAAAGACTTCAAAATCAAGAAACCAAAAGCAAATGCAACAAAAACAAAGATAAATAGATGGGACTTAATTAAACTAAAAAGCTTCTGCACAGCAAAAGAAACCACAGAGTAAACAGACAACCCACAGAGTGGGAGAAAATCTTCACAAACTATGCATCTGACAAAAGGCTAATATCCAGAATCTAAAAGGACCTCAAACAAATCAGCAAGAATAAAACAATCTCATCAAACAGTGGGCAAATACATGAATAGATAGTTCTTAATAGAAGATGTATAAATGGCCAAGAAACATATGAAAAACTGCTCAACATTACTAATACTCAGGGAAATACAAATTAAAACCACAATGGGATACCATTTTAATCTTGGGTGAATGGCCATAATTTAATAATCAAAAAATAATAGACATTGGCATGGATGTGGTGGAAAAGGAACACTTTTACACTGCTGATGGGAGTGTAAAGTAGTACAACCACTATGGAAAACAGTATGGAGAGTCCTTAAAGAACTAAAAGTAGGGAGTAGCCAAGATGCTCACCCAGGAGCAGTAGTGTGTGTGCCTCACATGGAGAGAAACAGAACGGGCAAGTAAATACAACACCTTCAACTGAAATATCCAGGTACTTGCCTTGGGATTAATCAAGGAAACAACTTGACCCATAGAGAAGAGAAAAAGCAGGACAGGACAATGGCCCACCTGGGAGCAACACAGAGCCAGGGAATCCTCCCCAGTCCAGAGAAATGGTGAGTGAATGAGTGTTCCCAGGAAACCATGCTTCTCCCACAGATATTTGCAACCCTCAGATCAGAAGACTTTGTTTGTGGACCCACGCCACTGGGACTTCAGTCTTCAGTCTGACAAACAGAACTACATGGAGTGTCAGCAGTACAGCTGCTAAGGCATGCCTATAGACCCTAGAGACTTACATACTTGGGACTACCAGAAAAAGTAGCTTCAGCTCCTGCAAAGTGAGATGTTAGATTCCTGTACATACCCCTAGGAAAGAGGCCGTATCCAGGGGGCTGAGCAGCAACAGCTCACAGGTCTCACTTCCACAGCACTTCACAAAATAAGACCCATTGTCTTGGAATTTCGCCCAGTTACCCATTCCTCCTTACTGGGCAGGACCTCCCAACCAGGGCCTCTAGCCAACCCTGCCTGAGCTCTCCAGCCACAAAGATCTGAATTCCTCCTGGGACAGCATTCCCAGAGGGAGGAAGTTTGGGCAACTTTGCTGCTTGACAATAGCCGTTCTAGTGTTTGGACTTCAGAGGGTCTGAGATGACCAGAGGCTGAAGTGGAAACCAAGCACAGGAGAGCTACTCTACCAAAATGTGGCCAGATTGCTTTTTTGGGTGAATCCTGATTCCATTCATTCTCATTGGGTGGGACCTCTCAACTGGGTCTCCAGCCACATCCTCTCCAGTCATGTCCTACATGTTCCTTTGGGCTGACACCCGGTCTGTACCTCCCTGGGACAAAATTCCCAGAGGGAGAGACAAGCTGTCATGTTTGCTGTTTCACTGCCTTCACTGGTAACACTTCTAGGTTGTGGAAAATCCAAGGTGACTAGGGACTGGAGCAGTCCCCAAGCATACCACAGTAGCCCTATGGAAAATTGGCCAGGCAGTTATGTGGGTACCCATTCCCATATCTCATCACTGGGCAGGTCCTCCAGCCCTGGGCCTCCAGCACCCCTCCCACTAGAACTATTGAGCCAGTACCAACTAGGCAATGCCCTGGACAGAGCATCCAGGGGGAACTGAAAGTTTTTCTGCCACTGCCTCTGTCACCCTTGCCACCCATGGACTAACAAAGGAGCAAAGACCCTAAATGCCTTATTTATACCTCCAACAAGCTGCAGTTGACCCAGGAGAGGAAGCCATTCCATCTTCCACAGGTCCCACACACCCCCTCACAGCTCATTACCAGACAGGGAACCCCTGGCTTGGGTCTATAGGACAAACTCTCCATCTTGAGCTGACTTCACTGAGCGACTGCTGTCCTGCATATCTCTGGGGTAGAGTCCCCAAGAGTCAAGAAAATAACCCTTGGCCACAACCACTACTAAAACTTCTTCCTCTGCTGCCTCTAAGCTGGGAAAGAAACATAAAAACTGAGATTGCCCAGAGCTGCAGTGGCCAGCCCAGGAGTGCCAAGTCATGTGCCATAGCAAGCACTCAAGGGGGAGAGGAACCCACATTTTCAGAGCACTGAGAGGGAACACAGCAGTAACTGTGAGGAAACATGGGGGAGCCACACAACTAAGCAAGAGTCTAATGACCAAGAAGTTTAAGTGTTACCAGCTAGGTTACACCCCAAAACTTGCACACCAAAAATATCTCACTAACATACTCTTTTCTGAAACTAGAGACAAAACATCAGCTTTAAAGAAAGAACTTCCACAAATCCTTGGCCTGATGAAAACATCCAGAAAAGAAGTCTATTGACTGTATTCAATCTACAATGCAGTTAAAGAAGCACTCACATGCAGAGATGAGAAAGAAGCAACACAAGAACTCCAGTAAATCAAATGGCCAGAGTGTCGTATGTCCTTCATATGACTGTACTAGTTCTCCAACAAGAGTTTTAACAAGAAAGAACTGGATGGAATGACAGAAATATTATTTGGAATATAGATAGAAACAAAGATCATCAAGATTCAGGAGGATGGCAAACCCCAATCCAAGGAAAATAAGAATCACAATAAAGTGATACAGGAGATGAAGGACTAAATAGCTTCTGTGATAAAGAACCTAATGAGTCTGACAGAGCTGAATAACACAACAAAAGGATTTCACAATACAATCACAAGTATTAACAGTAGCATAAACCATGCTGAGGAATGAATCTCAGAACCTGAAGTCTGGTTCTCTGAAATAAGACAATCAGGCAAAAATGAAGAAAAAAGAATAAATACAAATGAACAAAACCTCCGACTGTCATGGAATTATGTAAAGAGTCCAAATCTATGAATCACTGGAATCCCTGAAAGAGAAAGAGAGGAAGCAAAGAACTTGGCAAACATATTTCAAGATATTGTCCATAAAAACTTCCCCAACCTTGCTAGAGAGGCCAACAAATTCAGAAAATACAGAGAACTCCTGCAAGATTCTACACAAGGTCATCCCCAAGATACATAATCATCAGATTTTGCAAGGTCAAAATAAAATAAATTATGTTAAAGGCAGCTAGAGAGAAAGGAGAGATCACCTAGGAAGGGATCCCCATCAGACTAACAGCAGACCTCTTAGCTAAAACACTAAAGCCAGAATAGATTGGAAGCCTATATTTAACATTCTTTTTTTTTTTTTTTTTTTTTGAGGCGGAGTCTCACTCTGTCACCCGGACTGGAGTGCAGTGGCCGGATCTCAGCTCACTGCAAGCTCCGCCTCCTGGGTTTAGGCCATTCTCCTGCCTCAGCCTCCCGAGTAGCTGGGACTACAGACGCCCACCACCTCGCCAGGCTAGTTTTTGTATTTTTAGTAGAGACGGGGTTTCACCGTGTTAGGATGGTCTCGATCTCCTGACCTTGTGATCCACCCGTCTCGGCCTCCCAAAGTGCTGGGATTACAGGCTTGAGCCACCGCGCCCGGCCTATTTAACATTCTTAAGAAAAAAAAATTAATCAAGAATTTTATATTCAGACAAATTAAGCTCCCTAAATGAAGTAGAAATAAGATTCTTCTCAGCTTAGCAACTGTTTAGGGACTTCATTACCACCAGATCTGCCTTACAAGAGATCTTGAAAAGAGCATTAGAATAGAATAGAAAGACTGCTACCAGCTACGACAAAAACAAACAAAAAACAAAACACAATTTAACACAAAGACCAGTGTCACCATAAAGCAACCACACAAACAAGCAAACATAATAACCATATAACAGCACAATGAGAGAATCAAATCCACACATATCGATACTAACCTTAAATGTAAATGGACTAAATGCCCCACTTAAAAGGTACAGAGTGGCAAGCTGGATTAAAAAAAGCAAGACCCAATGGTATACTGTCTTTAAGAGACTCATCTCACATGTAATGACCCTCATGGGCTCAAAATAAAGTGATGAAGAAAAATCTACCCAGCAAGTGGAAAAGAGAAAAAAGCAGGGGTTGCAATCCTAATTTCAGACATAACAGATTTCAAACCAACAATGATCAACAAAGACAAAGAGGGGCATTACATGTTAGTAAACAGTTTAATTCAACAAGAAGACATAACTGTCCTAAATATATGTGCACCCAACATAGGAGCACCGATTAATAAAGCCAGCTCTTAGAGACATTCAAAGAGACATAGACTCCCACACAGTAATAGTGGGAGATTTCAACACTCCACTGTCGATATAAGACAGATCACAGAGGCAGAGAATTAACAAAGATATTCAGGACTTAAGCTCAGCATTGGACCAAACAGATCTTATAAACCTTTACAAAAGTCTCCTCCCAAAAACAATGGAATATAAATTCTTCTCATAACCATATGGCATATATTCTAAAATTGACCACATAATTTGGCATAAAACAATCTTCAACAAATGTAAAAGAACTGAAATCATACCAAACATACTCTCAGACCGCAGCACAATGTAAATAGAATTCAACATGATGAAAATTGCTCAAAACCATATAAGTACATGGAAATTAAAAACCATGCTTCTGAATGACTTTTGGGTAAATAATGAAATTAAGGCAAAAATCAAGAAGTTTGTTGAAATGAATTAGAACAAAAATACAATGGACCAGAATCTCTCAGACACAGCTAAGGCAATGTTAAGAGGGAAACTAATAGAACTAAATGCCCACATCAAAAAGTTAGAAATATTTCAATTTGACAACCTAACTTCACAACTGAAAGAATTAGAGAAGCAAGAATATATCAACCCTAAGGCTAGCAAAAGATAAGAAACAACAAAAATCAGAGCCAAACTGAAGGAAATTAAGACAAAAAAAAAATCATTCAAAAGATCAATGAATCCAGGAGTTGATTTTTAAAAAATCAACTAAATACATAGGCCAGTAGCTAGATTAATTAAGAAGAAAAGAGAAGTTCCAAATAAACACAATTAGAAATGGTGAAGAGAATATTACTACTGACCCCACAGATACAAAAAAAACCATCAGAAACTCCTATGAACACCTCTATGCACACAAACTAGAACACTTCAAAGAGATAGATAAATTCCTGGACACATACACCTTCCCAAGACTGAGCCAAAAAGAAATTTATTCCTTGAATAGATAAATAACAAACTTTAACATTGAATCAGTAATAAATAGCTTACAAACCAAAAAAATCTCAGGACCTGACAGATTCACAGCCAAATTCTACCAGATGTACAAAGATTGCTGGTACCATTCCTGCAAAAACTATTCAAAAAAACTGGGGAGGAGTGACTTCTCCCCAATTCGTCCTGTGAGGCCAGCATCACCTTGATACCACAACCTGAGAGAGACACAACAACAAAAAAAGTTCAGGCCAATATCCTCAATGAATATCAATACGAAAATCCTCAACAATATATTGGCAAAGTGAATCTAGCAGAATATCCAAAATACTACCTGCCATGGTCAAGTAGGCTTCATCCTGGGATGCAAGGTTGGTTCAACATACGCGAATCAATAAATGTGGCTCATCACATGAACAGAACTAAAGACAAAAAATACAAAATTGTCTCAGTAGATGCAGAAAAGGCTGTTGGCAAAATTCAGCATCCCTTCATGTTGAGTACTCTGAATAAACTAGGTATTGAAGGAACATACCTCAAAATAATAAGAGTCATCTATGACAAACCCACAGCCAACATTATACTGAATGAGCAAAAGCCAGAAGTATTGCCCTTGAAAACCAGCAAAGGATGTGCCCTCTCACCACTTCTATTCAACATAGTATTGAAAGTAATAACCAGAGCAATCAGGCAAGAGAAGAAAATAAAGGGCACCTAAATAAGAAAAGAGAAAGTCACACTATTTCTGTTTGCAGGCAATATGATTCTTTATTTAGAAAACCCAATAGTCTTTGGCCAAAAGCTCCTTCAGCTAATAAATTACTTCAGCAAATCTGCAGGATAAAAAATCAATGTGCAAAAATCACAAGCATTCCTAGACACTAATAAAAGACAAACCAAGTGCCCAATGAGAAAGGCATCCCATTCACAACTGCCACAAAAATAATAAAATACCTGTGAATACAGCTAAGTAGGGAGGTGAAATATCACTATAATTAGAATTACAAAACACTGTTCAAAAAAATCAGAGAAGATACAAACAAATGGCAAATACTCCATACTCAAGAATAGAAAGAATCAATATCATTGAAATGGTTATACTCCCCAAAGCAATTTATGGATTCAATGCTAGTCCTATCAAACTACGAATGACATTCTTCACAGAATTAGAAAAAAAATTTCAAAATTTACATGGAACCAAAATGCAGCCCAAATCGCCAAGGCAATTCTAAGCAAAAAGAACAAAGCTGAAGGGATCACATTACCTGACTTCAAACTACATACTGCAAGGCTACAGTGACCAAAACAGCATGGTAGTGCTACAAAAACAGGCACATAGACCGATGTAACAGAATAAAGAGCCAAGATATAAGGCTGCACATCTATAACCATCTTATCTTTTACAAAGCTGACAAAAATAAGCAGCAGGGAAAAGTCTCCCTATTCAATAAATGGTGCTGGGATAACTGGTTAGCCATGTGCAGAAGATTCACACTGGACCTCTTCTTTACAACATATACAAAAAATCAACTCAAGATAGATTAAGGACTTAAATGTAAAACCCAAAACTATAAAAACCTTGAAAGATAATCTATGCAATACCATCCTGGATCTAGGAACAGGAGAAGATTTTATGACAAGGACACCAAAAGCAACCACAACAAAAGCAAACATTGGCAAGTGAGATCTAATTAAAGAGCTTCCACACAGCAAAATAAGCTGTCAACAGAGAAACAGACAACATACAGAACGGGAGAAAATACTTGCAAACTATGCATCTGACAAAGGTCTAATATCCAGCATCTCTAAGGAACTTAAACAAATTTACAAGAGAAAAACAAACAACCCCATTAAAAAGTAGGCAAAGAGCATGAATAGACACTTCTCAAAAGAAGACATACATGCAGCCAACAAGCAAACGAGAAAAGCTCAATATCACTGATCATTAGAGAAATGCAAATAAAAAACACTATGAGATACTATCTTATACCAGTCAGAATGGCTATTAAAAAACAAAAAAATAATAGATGCTGGTGAGGTTGAGGAGAAAAGGGAACACTTATACACTATTGGTGGAAATGTAAATTAGTTCAAACATTGTGAAAAGCAGTATGGTGATTCCTCAAATAGCTAAAAGTAGAACTACCATTTGACCCAGCAATCCCATTACTGGTTATATACTGAGAAATAAAAAAAATTCAACCCTAAAGACACATGTACATGAATGTTTATTTCAGCACAGTTCACAATAGCAAAGACATTGAATAAAACTAAATGCCCATCCACGACAGCCTGGATATAAATAAATGTGGTACATATATATAATGAAATATTATGCAGCCATAAAAAAAGAATGAGATCATGCCTTTTGTGGGAATATGGATGGAGCTGGAGGTTATCATCCTTAGCAAACTAATGCAGGAACAGAAAACCAAATACCACATGTTCTTATAAGTGGGAGCTAAATGAGTAGAAGTTATAAATACAAAAAAAGGAAACTACAGACACTGGGGTCCACTTGATGAGGGATAGTGTGAGAAGGGAGAGAAGCAGAAAACATGACCGGCCAACCTCCTGTTGACTTCTATTTTTATTGTGCTGTCACCTGAGAGTGAGTTTAATACCTTGGTGATATAATAATACGGACAAAAAATCCCCACGACCCTTTTTTAAATCTATGTAACAAACCTTCACATGTACCCCCAACCCTAAAATAAAAATTAATGAAAAGTAGAACTAACGAAAAGTAGTTCTCAAAGTAGAGCTACCATTCCACCCAGCAATTTCACTGTTGGTTATCTCCCCAAAGGAAAATATATCATTATATGAAAAAAACACTTGCACACACATGTTTATAGCAGCAAAATTTGAGTTTGCAAAAATATAAAACCAGGCTAAATGCCCATCAACCAACAAGTAGATAAAGAAAATGTGGTATATATACACCATGTAATACTCCTCAGCCATAAAAAGGAACAAAATAATGGCATCTGGAGCAGCCTGGATGGAGTTGGGAATCATTATTCTATATGAAATAATTCAGGAATGAAAACCCAAATATTGTATGTTCTCACTTACATATAGGAGCTAAACTATGAGAAGACAAAGAATGATATAACAGACTTTGGGGGTATTCAGGGGAAAGGGTGAGAGGTGGGTGAGGGATAAAAGACAACGCACTGGATACAATGAACACTGCTTGGAGGATGGGTGCACCAAAATCTCAGAAATCACCAGTAAGGAACTTAATCATGTAACAAAAATACACCTGCTCCCCAAAAACTATAGAAAAAATAATATTAAATAAAAATGCATGCTGATGAGATTGCCGGGAAAAATGAATCCTTGTACACTGTTGGTGGGAATGCAAATTAGTTCAATCATTGTGAAAAACAGTGGGGCAATTAATATATTTTTTTTTTTTTGAGATGGAGTCTTGCGCTGTCATCCAACCTGGAGTGCAATGGTGTGATCTCAGCTCACAGCAACCTCTGCCTCCCAGGTTCTAGCAATTCTCCTGCCTCAGCCTCCAAAAGTAGCTGTGATTACAGGCACCCACCATCATGCCTGGCTAATTTCTGTATTTTTTGTAGAGACGTGGTTTCACCATGTTGGCCAAGCTGGCCTCAAACTCCTGACCTCAAATGATCCTCCCACCTTAGCCTCCCAAAGTGCTGGGATTACAGGCATAAGCCAGCACACCTAGCTGACAATTTATCAAAGACCTAAAGAAACCTAAAAAGACCTAAAAGACCTAATAGCAGAACTACCATTTGACCCAGTAATTCCAAAGAAATATAAATCATTCTGTCATAAAGACACATGCATGCATATGTTCACTGCAGCACTAATCACAATAACAAATACATGGAATCAACCTACATGCATATCAAAGATAGACTGAATTTTAAAAATGTAGGATATGTACACCATATAAAACTATGCAACCATCACAGAAAATGAGATTATGACCTTTGCAGGCACATGAATGGAGCTGGAGGCCATTATCCTTAGCAAACTAATGCAGCAAAAGAAAACTAGATACCCTTTGGGAGGCCGAGACAGGCGGATCATGAGGTCAGGAGATCGAGACCATCCTGGCTAACATGGTGAAACCCCGTCTCTACTAAAAAATACAAAAAACTAGCCAGGCGAGGTGGCGGGCGCCTGCAGTCCCAGCTACTCGGGAGGCTGAGGCAGGAGAATGGCGTAAACCCGGGAGGCGGAGTTTGCAGTGAGCTGAGATCCGGCCACCGCACTCCAGCCTGGGCCACAGAGCGAGACTCCATATCAAAAAAAAAAAAAAAAAAAAGGAAGAGAGAGAGAAAGAGAGAGAAAAAGAAAAAACTTAATTATAAGAGCCTTAAAAATATATATAACTGTGCTGAGACTTTCTACTCTAAAAGTGTTTTGTTAGTCTGTTCTCATGCTGCTAATAAAGATGTATCTGAGATTGGGTAATTTATATAGGAAAGAGGTTTAATTGACGCACAGTTCCACATGGCTGGGGAGGCCTCACAGTCATGGCCGAAGGCAAATGGGGAGAAAAGTCATGTCTTACATGGTGGCAGGCAAGAGTGCATGTGCAGGAAAACTTCCCTTTATAAAACCAGCAGATCTCATAAGAATTATCATGAGAACAATAAGAGAAAAACCTGTCCCTATGATTCAACTATTTCCTACCACATCCCTCCCATGACCTGTGGGGATTATTACAAGTCAAGGTGAGATTTGGGTGGGGATACTGAACCAAAACATATCATTCCACCCGTGGCCTCTCCCAAATCTCATGTCCTCACATTTCAAAACCAATCATGCCTTCCGAAAGTCTCCCACAGTCTTAACTCATTTCAGCATTAACTCAAATATCTATATCCAAAGTCTCATCTGAGACAAAGTACTTTCTGCCTATGAGCCTGTAAAATCAAAAGCAAGTTAGTTACTTTCTAGATATAATTGGGGGTAGAGGCATTGGGTCAATTTCTCCCAAATGGAAGAAACTGGCCAAAGCAAAGGTGTTATATGCCCCACACACGTCTGAAATCCAGTAGGGCAGCCAAATCTTAACGCTCCAAAATGATCTCCTTTGACTACAGGTCTCACATCTAGGTCACACTGATGCAAGAGTTGGGTTCCCATGGCCTTGGGCAGCTCCACCCCTGTGCATTGCAGGGTAAGAGCCTCATTCCCAGCTGCTTTTACAGGCTTTTATTGATTATCTGCAGCATTTTTAGATGCATGATGTAAGCTGTTGATGGATCTACCACTCTGAGGTCTGCAGGATGGTAGCCCTCTTCCCACAGCTCCACTAGGCAGTGCCCCAGTGGGGACTCTGTGTGGGGGCTCCAACCCTGCATTTCCCCTTGCATGCTTTAGCAGAGGTTCTCTATGTGGGCTTCACCACTGCAGCAGATTTTTGCCTGGACATCCAGGTATTTCCATCCATCCTATGATATCCAGGTGGAGATTCCCAAAGCTCAGCTCTTGTCTTGTGTGTACCTGCAGGCCCAACACCCACGTGGAAGACATCAAAGCTTGGGGCTTGCACTCCCTGAAGCCATGGCCCAAGCTGCACCTTGGCACATTTTAGCCATGGCTGGAGCAGCTTGGACACAGAGCACCAAGTCCCTATGCTGCACACAGCAGGGCGACCCTGGGCCCAGCCCAATAAATTGTTTTTTTCCTTTTAGGTCTCTAGGTCTGTTATGGGAAGGGCTGCCATAAAAGTCTTTGACCTTCTCTGGAGACATTTTCTCCATTGTTTTAGTGGCTCCTAATTACTTATGCAAATTTCTGCAGCCAGATTGAATTCCTCCTCAGAAAATAGGTTTTACTTTTTTATCACATTGGCAGACCGCAAATTTTTTGAACTTCTATGCTCTGCTTCCCTTTTAAACATAAGATCTAATTCTAAAATGCATCTTTGTGAATATGTAAAACTGAATGCTTTTAACAGCACTCAAGTCACTTCTTGAACACTTTGCTGCTTATAAATTTCTTCTGCCAGACACCCTAAATCATCTCTTAAGTTCAAAGTTCCACAAATCTCTAGGGCAGGGGCAAAATGCCACCAGTCTCTTTGCTAACATAATAGTAAGAGTCACCTTTGTTCCAGTTCCCAACAAGTTCTCCACCTCTGTCTGAGACCACCTCAGCCTGGAATTTATTCTCCATGTCATTTCAACATTTTGGTAAAAACCATGCAACAAGTCTCTAGGAAGTTCCACATTATCCCACATCTTCCTGTCTTCTGAGTCCTCCAAATCTCTAGGAAGTTCTAAACTTTTCCACATCTTCCTGTTTTCTTCTGAGCATTCCAAACTGTTCCAGCTTCTGCCTGTTACCCAGTTCCAAAGGTGTTTCCATACTTTCAGGTATCTTTACAGCAGTACCTCACTACCTAGTACCAATTTACTGTATTAGCCTATTCTCATGCTGCTAATACAGACTTACCCAAGACTGGGTAATTTCTAAAGGAAGGAGGTTTAATTGACTCACAGTTCCACATGGCTGAGGAGGCCTCATAATTATGGCAGAAGGTGAAGGAGGAGCAAATTCATGTCTTACATGGTGACAGGCAAGAGAGTGTGTGCAGGGGAACTCCCCTTTATAAAACCATCAGATCTCACAAGACTTATTCACTGTCATAAGAACAGCATGGCAAAAACCTACCCCCATGATTCAATTAACTCCCGCAGGGTCCCTCCCATGACATATGGGGATTATTACAAGTCAAGGAGAAAGTTGGGTGGGGACACAGAGCCAAACCATATCAAGTGTCATGTGAGATACAAAATTTTACATATATTATTTTAGTTCATTGTTTCTTTAATGGTAAGACTGAGTATGTAAAACGAAAATAGAAAAAATACAGAATTAAACATTTTATTTATGGTTTTGCTAAAATGAAATACTACATGGCTATTAAAGTCAGGTAGTCAAATGACATTCAAGAACATGTCAAAAATACTTGAAAAATGATGTTATTGGGAGTAAGAGAAACTCTAACAATACAGTCCTATATTTTAACATGTATTTATCACCTATACTTATGTATTTATTATCATATATTTATCTGAGTTTAACAATTAAACTATGTCCTTTCCTTCCTAGTAACACAAGCCTAATAAAAGTAAGTTGGAAAAGAGATGGAAATCCACATTTTCTGGGCACTTAGAACGTGTATATGTCACCCTGCTTTACATAATCAGTCTCATTAAATCTTTATAAGACTTTTTAGTTATTATTACTATCAGAACATTTCAAGGGTTCAGAAAAGTTAGAAAAGCCACTAAACCTGGATGAAGTAGTTCTAGAATTCAAATCCGGATTTTTCTGGCAGTTAACCCCTTCCTTTTTCATTAGACTAATCCAATATGTAAGTGGTACCCATTATCAACTGGCAGCATGTCATCTTGGCAGCAAGACGGTCTGTCACATAAGACAATCTATATCTAGAAATTTCAGTAGGGGACCTTAATCTTTCTCAGTACTCCTTGAAGCCTGGTAGGATTCCTTAGAGCCTCCCAACTATTACTGCTTCCTTTTACTACAGACCCAGACTGGTGAAGACAAAGTCAAGTGCAAAAGCAAAGAAAGGATAGGCTGAACGATGTGATTGTTAGGAACATTGGACTATTGGGAAAATATTTCTCAATAAAAGATTATAGATGCCACACAGTTACACATCATCTCTTTGCTAGAATTAAAACCCTTTGATTTAGCAGCATTTCCTTTACAGTGCACATGCTTTATCTTTTTATGATTCAGTCGCCAGTAATGTAGGTGAGAAGGTCCATTTCAATGATAAATAAGGATCAACTGTGAAGGAAAGGGAGGGTAAAGTTAATGGACTGACGAGCAGAAAGAGATGATTTTAGAATATTGAAGTGAAGGGTTTGAATATGGGAAATTACGAAGGCAGCAGACGGAAGACAGACAGGGAAGCACAAATTGGGGCATTTTCAATATGTTTTTTCCAGTGCCCAAAGTATCATGCCTTATTCACAGTACCATAAAGAGTCTAACAGAGCCTGACTGAGTTTGAGAAAGCTCTCTTTAGCATAAAATCTTATTTCTTCTGCAACATTTTCACATATTTATACTACTAAGAAAGTTGTCATTTCAGTAGGAAGAATTCAAAGCCAGAAAGAAGGAGATCTTTGTGGTACGTTGATAAATAAGTTGGTAATTGGCTATACTGCTGCTTTTTTTTTTTTCAGTCCTTTATTCATTCCTTTGTTTGTTTCCTATTCGCTTCTTAAATTTCTTCATTTCTTCTATTTTTGTTCCTCCGTTGGTCCCTCCGTTCACAAATGTTTACTTCCCTTGTAAAGTATGGTGGATCCTTTACAAGGTGCTAAATATGAAGAAGAAAATGAGACATTGTTCTTATGCCAAAGGAATTCACAGTCTAGTGTTTCTATTACCAAAAATAAGTACTAGGAAGAAAAGCCATTTTCACCATACATTAAAAAAATAAACTTCACAAGTTGGGTCTGTTTTAATTAAGTGAGAAATAAAATTATATTCATTTATTTTGGATTTTAACTTTTTAATGAAGAGTTTAAAGATGGTGAAAAATCATCCCATTTTAAAATTTCACTCTGTATCCTTGGACCAGTGTCTCCCATTTCCTCCACCCCCAGCCCCAGCAACCTTCAAAAATCATCTTTAATTAAACAATACAGATGTTGGTTTCAGGATGTTTTCACTCTTCTTAATCTAATTCTGCTGTGTATATTTTTTTAGACTTACTATTATTTCTCTGCATAATATAATTTATGTGCCAATAACACTTGCTACCTGGAGTCATGGAAAGGATCATGCTCTAAGGCAAGGTTCACCAGAATCCTTGGCCTAGATGGAAGGACAGGGGTGGGAGGTGTTGTGGAAGGGAGGATCAAGAGAAGTTAAAGGGTTGTAGTAGAAATTTTTATGTGCTGTTTTTATTTGCATTTGCACTTTTTCCTATGGATAATATTTGTGTTTTACTTTAGATCATCAGAAAGGTCTGTGATTTCCCTAAGTTTAAAAGCCATAGGTTTAAATGCAAATATAAATTAAATATGCTACTTTTTATTTCATTGACCCTTCTACATATTTTTTTCAGCTTGTTTCATTAACACAGAACTTTGGCAAACACACCAAAACCAGAACAAAACAAAACAAAAAAATGTATATTTAAATAAACACTTTTCTTCCCCTTTCAAGCACTTGCCTTAGCTTAGTTCTCTGTATAATATAGTTACAATAAGTATAAATTGGTTCCTAAAAATTAATTTTACATAACATCTGAAATATACTTTCTACCAATACAATTGTACACATTAGCATTTTTGTTTCTTTACAGGAAAACGTTACCTTGTACATCGTATCCTACAGAGACATTTGACTTCTCAAGACTGAGAAAATGAGAATATCACATTGTTTGTTATCACCACCCCAACCCAAACACATTTTTGCCCCAAATCTGCAATTATGTCCACTTTTTAGTTCATGATATTACACCCATATCTACATTATCTAGTAAAAATGACCATGGCAGCAGCAGTAGTAGGAGAAAATTAACTGGGTTGAAGAGAAATTAATTCTCCATGATTATTTAAATTTATTTCCTTAAAAAAATTGGCACTTGTTTTTCAGCATAATCCTCAGAGCTGTAAGGAAATGCACAGAACTTAGGAATAGAAAAGCTATTTTGGATCCAGGGCTAATAGATTGCAAACAGTCCAGATGTTGCTATATGTACTTCAGATAGATTATTGAAGTCCCTAGTGACACTACTTTCCTAGTTAGAGAAATTTTTTTTTTTTTTTAACTGGGTAGATACTGTATTTTGAGACTATTCCTTCAATATAATTAAAGAATTATAGGGAAGAAATATCTACTGAGAGATTTTTTTTTTTCAATCTCAGAAATGCTGCTTGAAATTTAAAATCATGTAGAGTCAATTCTGCTCCTTGAAGTCTAAGAATCTGACACAGGGTTTTGATACATATTGTATTAGAACAAGATAATCTCTATATAGTATGAATGGAGTATTAAAATTGACTCTTACACATAAAATGTTGTTCCTGCTATTTCACCACTACCCTAGTTTCCCACTTCTTAAGGCCCTGTCTTGAAAATAAACCTATTTAAAAGCATGTTACTTGAGGAGAAACAGCTTTAGAAAATTTGGTGGGTGAATTTATCACTATATTTTTATCTAGAAAAGCAAGGCCCTACAGAACTAAAAAAAAAAAAGAAGAAAAATAAATTTTAATTAAGCCACATGGGAGTATGGCAAAGGCATTAAATTTATTTATTTATTAAATACTTCTTTTTAGTTTCTTTCTTCATTATATTTACCAAGTATATAAAAGGGACAACTTAGTTCAAAACACTGTGCTAAAATTACAAGTGTCCTTAGAATAAAAATAACAGTTTCTGAACTCTTTAAGCATACCTTCTGATTCACGAGACAAACAAAAACAACTACCGTCGTTTGATTCTAAAAGTAATATATGGTAATTGGGAAAACTACATGTAAGATATTTTTTAAATGTAAAAGCACATGCATACACAAATGAACACACAACACAAATAGTCTTACCCATTCCTTAATTCCAATTTCCTAAAGTAATTTTAAAAGATATTTTTGCTTGCTAGTTATAATTATTAACGTATCTCCAACAGTTTTCTTCTTTCTCTCTTCTTTAGCTTCAAGTTGAGCTCTCCATTTTTATATTTCTGACAATTATTAAGGAAGAGAGTAACGGGGCTCTATGAGTCCTGGTCAATGGGGAAATCTAACAAATGCAAGAGAATCATGAGCATCTCTCTGGATAAAAAGACATTTCATATGGACTTGAAAATGGAGATTAAGTAACTTAGTGCTTGGGAAGTATTATGAAAATATGGCTTTCAGGATTTTTGAGAGCTTGGAGGTGGGAAAGGACTATGTGATTTCTGGTATAGAAATAAGGCCAATCTAGTTGATATGAAAAGCTAAAGTTTCTGGTTTACAATGCAGCTAGGCCAGTAGGCAGCAGTTAGCTCCAACTGCTACTTTTGGACAGTTTATGCTAAGGAAAGCCTTCTCAGCTATGGAATGTTACTGAAGGATTTTAAGTAAGTTCCTAGCATGATCAGATTTGAATTTCTAATTTATAACCCAGGATGCAAATCACAAGAAAACCGTAGTGGAAAAACATGGATGGAAGTACAATAGAAAGCTATTACAACAGTCATAGGGATCAGAGATGGTATTTTAGACAAAAGTCACAGCAAAAGAAATGGAGATCTATTATCAAGGTACAGTCTCAGTAGTTCAGTATGAGGTTCTAGTGAGGATGATGAAGACTTCTAAGTTTTAAATTTTACCTAAAAATAAAATATACCTATAATTTTTTAAAAAACTTGAACATCTATGAAATCAGGAGATAAAACTTAGTCACCCAGAAAGATTAAGGCAGAGGAACCCCAAGAGAGAAAGCACTTAAAGTTAAGTTACCTGCTTTCTAACTTTGCCAAACCCAGGTAAACCCCATGCGTCAAGTGAATACCACTTTCCACTTTATCCTTCATTAAAGATGTGAAGTATATACATTAAATCTGGGATAAAGACTTATTTGCCTCTAAAATCTGTGTTTCCATTTCTAATTTACCTACAAAACTCAGATGGTGAATTTTTCACCTCTCCCTAAAATACTTACAAAGGCATAGACATGGATAAAATTTTAAAATAACCCATGAAAAGTGGAGAATGACAGCCTCTTGTCAGAATCTCAAAGAACTTTCCAATTAATTAAAAAGTGACAGTTGACTGGTAAATCACTACCCAGTCTTCACCTTAAACTTATCCCTACTTCACCTTATGAAATAGAGTGCACGCCAACAAAATGATAGTGATCAAACTTCCCACACAGTCTCAGGTTCTCTACCAACCCAAAGAGCAAGCTGCTGTCTACCTTGCATTCAAGTGAGAAATGTGAAGGGACCCTGAGACATATCTTTTCCACCCTAGTTTTGTTCAAACTCCGATCTTTATCTATTCAGCAACTATTTATACATTCCTTAATGGCATAGAGCTAGGATCTGAAGATACAGTGGTGTAGGTTCACGATGACCCTGTCTTCCTAAGATCTACAGTTTTCAAGAGACTGCAAATTTAACACTAATAGGACAAGATAATTCACAGGTGCACTTTGGGTCTCAGTTCAATGTTACTGAATGGTCTTCCCTGAATCTCCCAACTCATAGGTTGCATTATAGTGGCCTGTATTCCTTTAGAATCCTTTTCAATCAGGTGTAAATTTTGTGAGTTCTGTCAATGTGTAGACATTATCAGCATCAGCCATCACCCACCACTGAAACTCTGATACTAACAGGAATCAACAAACGGCCTATGTATGGCTTTGGAACTAATAACAGTTCTCACTTTTTCAAAGGGTTGTAGAAAAATTGGGGGAAGAAGAAGTAGGAGGAGGAAGACAAGGGGGAGGACACTACAGAAAACAAAATGTGTGTGGTCCACAAAGTCTGAAATATTTACTGTCTGTCCATTTGCAGAAAATTTGTTCACCCTCTTAGCATATAGTAAAGACCCAAGTAGTATGAGTTAAATAAATGCATAAATGACATTTCAGAGCATTGGACACTCAAAAGTACAATGACATAGATAGCTCCAGATACTCACATGCTCACTAATAATTACCAATGGCACGTACTAGGAATTGTGGTTTCTATGAGCTTGATTAGTTCAGAGTGAAAAATAAGAGCTGGAATAAATAAGTTATACTTATCAAAAGAACAAGTGTTCACAATGAAAGTCCACTAAAATGACACAATTAGACTATAAGATGGCGTATTGTCTTAGTATATATCTGAGAAGATTAATTTTATTTGTCAACTTGATGGGGCTAAGGGATGCTCAGATAACTGGCTAAAAATACTTCTGGGCATGTCTTTATGAAAGAAATTGCCATTCGGATCAGTAAAGAAGACTTACTCTTCCCAGTGTGGCCAGGCATTGCCCAATTAATTGGGGCCCTGAATAGAGCAAAAAGGTTGAAGAAGGACAAATTATCTGCATCTTTCCTTGAGCTGGGATACATGTCTTCCCCTCAGGCAATGAAAGTCCTGGATCTCAGGCCTTTAGACTCAGGGGCAGGGGAACTTACAGGAGTTCTCCCCATTCCCGCCATGTTTCCAGGTCTTCAGCTTTGGACTGAATTACATTTGCTTTCCTAGTTCACTAGTTTTCACTAGTTTCTAGCATCCATGTGACAGATTGTGGGACTTGTCAGCCTCTATAATTGTGTGAGTTAATTTCCATAATAAATCTTCTATATCTATATACTAATAGTTTTGTTTCTTTGAAGAACTTTATACAATATCAACAAAATAATTCATGACATTCATAATACACAGTTAAAATGAAGAAACACTAAGAAGAAGCTTGTGGATAAAGAGTACTTGACTGTTAAGAAACATCTCGTTTTAATTATATAGTAATGGAGATGGGGATCACCTTGTTTTGTTTTGTTTTGAGATGAGTCTCACTATGTTGCCCAGGTTGGACTCAAATTCCTAGGTCAACAAATCTTCCACCTCAGCTTCCCAAGTGGCTGGGACTACAGGAGATCACCTTTTCAAAGGTGAATATCAAAGTCAGAAAATCAACTAAATGAAAGGTAGATTTATCTATAAAAATCAAAATGTTATTTATCATAAAATTCCATAAATAGCTTCGAATAAAAAGACATTGTAAATAATGACTGCCACATTCAATCATTCATGACAAATTTATTTATTCATGTCATATTCAAGTATTTTCCAGATTTAGTTTTTTTAATTAAAAGGTTCTATGCTGCAATAAAGAACTAAACCATGAAAATACATTTCAATCAGGAATGACTACACAAAATAATGTTTCATCTCAAGCAGAGAAGTACTCAAACATTGAGGTTAATAGTATGAACTCTATAATAATTATGGTCATGTTCAAATAAACGTCAACTCTAGTGGTCCCTGTTGTGAGGACAAAGTTATTTAGTCACTCTTTGTGACTATTACCTTATCCTCAAATGAACATATTAATAGTACCTACTTCAGAGCTATATGAGAAATAAATGAGTTAATACAGGTAAGAAAATTAAATGAATTTAATACAGTTAAAGCCTTAGAACAAAAAATAATCACTATATATCAGTAATGGTGTTAGTAATCCATAAAATAAAATTTAAAACAATGGTGATTATATCACCATGTTACACCATTTAGATTTACCAAGATTAGAAAAATAAAAAAGGCCAAATATGGTTGCTCACACTTGTAATCTCAGCACTTTGGGAGGCTGAAGAAGGAAGATCATTTGAGTTCAGCATCTCGAAATCAGCTTCTTTATCCTATTTTCTCTTTGCATTTTAGTTTGAATTTGTACTGAAGGATCCTCAAGCTCACTAATTATTTCCTCAACCATATCCAGTCTGCTGATGAGTCCATCAAATATATTTTTAATTGTTACTAGTTTTTTTATTTCAAGCATTTTCTTCTGATCCTTTTTTAGTTTCCATCTCTCTGCTTATATTACCCATCTATCCTTGAATGTTGTCTAATTCTACCTGTAACATATTGGCCATTATAAATATACCTACATATGTGTGTCTGATAATTTCAGTGTTACTTCTGAGTCATATTCAGATGCTTGCTTTGTCTCTTCAGATTGTCATTTCCTGACTTTTTTAATGTCTCACAATTTTTTTGTTGAAAGTTGAGCATATTTGTATCAGATAATAGGAAATGATGCAAACACACCTTTACTGTGAGACTTTCTGTTAATTTGACTGTGAGTTGTATTGTGTTTAATCTTTGTTATAGCTGTAGGTGTCAGTAGTTTCAAATTCTGCTAGCATCTACTTTCTTTCCTCTGTTACTTTTGTGTTCTTCTAGGAACTTCTTAAAACCTGAGACTTGCAGCTATTTCAACTGTAATCCACAGTTATTAAGCTGAAACCTTATTGATTTGGTGGTTTTATGGGGGAAGGGAAGCTTTCTATAATATTATAATTAAATCAATCTTTTAGTGACCTTGCATCTCTTGGTGGTGACCTTCACAAGTGTTTCTTTCTCCAGTTGGTGAGACAGAAAGGCCAGAGGATGCTTTGTTAGATAATTGTCCTATTCCCAGGTGTGATAACGATCTGATAAGGTCTTTTCTCCTACCTGCCAGCCAGGTTTTTGTTATGGAGAATGATCTGGGTATATTTCAAGTTGGTTTCTCCACTGCTCCCCAGACCAGAAGCACCAGGGAATTTCTTGATTCTTTACCGTGAGAACTTACTGGAGGTAAAACCCATAAACATGTTAGGGACTTCAAAGACTGCGAACCGCAGAAGTTTATTCCTCATGCTATTTTGCACTCCACTTCCAGCCATTTGTTAAAATTACTCTTTAGGTGCTTCTATCAGTTCATGGCTTCAGCATCTTCTATTCCAGGTAAGCTGATCTGTTTTTTGTGAGATCAGTGATTTTTTGGGCAGTGTCTCCAGATTTCAGGGTACCAGTTTACTCTACTATCTCAATTCTTTGATTGTTCCTAGAAAATCCATTGATATTTAGGTTGTTCTGGTTTTCTTTTAAAAAAAAAAAAAAAAAGTTAATGACCAGCATGCTCTTAACCTATTAGAGCTATAGCTAAAGTCAAATGCTTACAATATAATGTTTGAAGAAAACCATGTTTTATTTTTAAAGAAAGAAAACAGATCAAAATGCAGAATGTATAGAAATTATTGCAACCCTGTTAAATCTACTAACAGTTTGAAATGCTTCCCTTTAGGTGGGAAGGGTTACAGTTGGTTGTCTGCTTTTTACCATTCTATGTTTTCCAAATTGTGTTCAGTGACCATATTTTACTTTTATAATTACAAATATATTTGGAAACATTCTAGAACTCAAAGCAGAGACATAATGTAGTTATCTAATGACTTTGGAGAAAAGCTGCTTAGTTTTGATTCTTGGCTTACCTCATATTCTGAGTGATCCTGGGTGACTTTCTTAATTTTTCAGTGTCTCAGATTTCTCATCTATAAAATAAGAATACTAGTATTGGTATCCCCATAAAGCCATCATCAGAATTAAGAGATTAATATATGTAAGCTTCTTAGTATCTTCAAAAACCTTTATTTATTATATTATTTGAAATAAGCGATTGAGAAATCATTTAATTGTTAAAACAGATGTAATCTATTTTTCATTTCCCTTGACAAAGCCATAGTCTGAGTAACTCATCATCTTCTCAAGTGGGCCAATTAACTATTCCTCACCATCTGTTTGGCCACTGATCTAGTCCCTTGCTCCTAGTAATATGCAACGGCCTTTAAGAGTGTGGAGGTCTAAGAATGCCGGAAGGGCAACAGATTGAAGAGAATTTGGCCATGAGAAATCACCAGAGGGGGGAAAAACACATATTGTGTGTGTGGTGTGTGTGTGTGTACAAATATTTAGATGAAATAAAATATGCCACTTAAAAAAATTGTTTTTACAATCTTATTTTGGCTTGCAACTCTGACATCAGTACAATAAATATGAATATAATGTTGACCCACTTGACAGTCATTCCTCTGTGAAATCAATGTGTCGTTTGTGTGAGGGATTTTAGTGGAGTTGGCAGGGATCATATCTGACCTTCCTTGTTTATGATACCTTTTGCTAATATTTGTTTTATTCTTCTTTATAAGAACAAACATATTTCTTTCTGACTCTTAAAAAATGAAATATTTTAGTGGGATTGAATCTGTCAGCAACATGACTTGATGTCTTTGATTAACCCATTCCTGGGAAAATGGGTAAACTTTAATTGTTAATGGTAAAAAATAAAATGTATAACAATACTGCATTATAGAAAGCTTCTTAAACTATGCCTGTCATCGCCTAATATTTTTTATACTTGTCTGTAATCCACATAGAGCTTTAATTGACACTACTGTTTTTAACATGAAAGAGAGTAGATTTTTTCATTCTGAAACCACAATTTTAAATATGATTTTGAAAGTAGATTCTAGAAAATTACAGAGAATATTAAAAATGTTGGGCAGTATTCAAAAAGAGTTCGTTCAAAATCCTTATTTACAGTTTATCTTGTATTCAATATAGAAAAGGCAAACAATGCAGGGATACACAATAATTTAAACATAATATGGAGCTATATGAAAACCATATTTTTCTCTATGATCAGTAAAATATATCTATTAACTTTAAAGAAAAACAAATTTAAAATGCAATGTTAAATGCTGATAAAAATAACTAATTTTTAAGCCTGTGCACACAGTGTTGTATACTTTAAATCTAATATCCCTTTTAATCTTCACAACTGCCAATGAAGTAGATGCTTCTGTCACTATCACTGTATATATGTAAGTAATAAAGTCCTTGGGAAATCTAGAAGTGTTTTGTTATCAGAGAGATATGATGATACATAACAGTTTGCAACAATTCTGAACAAAGTCACAGGATCATTAGGTTTCTACACAAGAAGACCACAATCTTTGCATATATAATTCATAAAATTTTGATAACTAAAAATGCATATCACACAAAGAAAAGAATGAGAAGTATATTTTGCAGGTGGCATTAATAAAACTTTTGTTGTTGTTGTTGGTTTTTTTTTTTTTGCGACAGAGTCTTGCCCTGTCACCTAAGCTGGAGTGCAGTGGAGCCATCTCAGCTCACTGGAACCTCTGCTTCCCAGGTTCAAGCATTTCTCCTGCCTCAGCCTCCCCAGTAATTGGGACTACACGCATGCCCCACCACGCTTGGCTATTTTTTTTTTTTTTTTTTTTTTTTGTAGTAGAGACAGGGTTTCAGCCTGTTGATCAGGCTGGTCTCGGACTCCTGACCTCAAATGTTTTGCCCACCTCAACCTCTCAGAGTACTGGGATTACAGGTATGAGCCAATAAAACATTTTTAAGAATACTTTTCATTTCATACTTCCCCCATAAACTAGAATGACATTCAAATCAAAAAGATGGTTGTAAACAAGCATGTCAAAATCTGTAAGTTCAAATAAATTCTATTTGTCCAACACTTGGAGAAGCACTGTTGGTAAATATCTGAAACTGAAAAAATAAGAACAGTGTAGACTCTCACCGCAGTGGCCGGGAACGCTAGCCATTCAGGTGTTCGGTCCTCCTTGGGCTGACTCGCCGCCCTCGCTGACGCACCATGGACTCCCCGAGGCAGGTGGTCAACTTTGGGCCTGGTCTCGCCAAGCTGCCGCACTCAGTGTTGTTAGAGATACAAAAGGAATTATTAGACTACAAAGGAGTTGGCATTAGTGTTCTTGAAATGAGTCACAGGTCATCAGATTTTGCCAAGATTATTAACAATACAGAGAATCTTGTGCGGGAATTGCTAGCCGTTCCAGATAACTATAAGGTGATTTTTGTGCAAGGAGGTGGGTCCGGCCAGTTCAGTGCTGTCCCCTTAAACCTGACTGACTTGAAAGCAGGAAGGTGTGTGGACTACGTGGTGACAGGAGCTTGATCAGCTAAGGCTGCAGAAGCCAAGAAGTTTGGGACTATAAATATTGTTCACCCTAAAGTTGGGAGTTATACAAAAATTCCAGATCCAAGCACCTGGAACCTCAACCTGGCTGCCTCCTACGTGTACTATTGAGCAAATGAGACGGTGCATGGTGTGGAGTTTGACTTTATACCCGATATCAAGGGAGCAGTACTGGTTTGTGACACGTCCTTAAACTTCCTGTCCAAGCCAGTGGATGTTTCCAAGTTTGATGTGATTTTTGCTGGTACCCAGAAGAATGTTGGCTCTGCTGCAGTCACCATGGTGATTGTCCCTGATAACCTGCTGGAGTTTGCCTTTCGAGAGTGCCCCTCGGTCCTGGAATACAAGGTGCAGTCTGGAAACAGCTCCTTGTACAACAGGCCTCTATGTTTCAGCATCTACATCATGGGCTTGGTCCTGGAGTGGATTAAAAACAGTGGAGGTGCCGCGGCCATGGAGAAACTTAGTTCCATCAAATCTCAAATCTCAAATGATTTATGAGATTATTGATAATTCTCAAGGATTCTACGTATGTCCAGTGGAGCCCCCAAATAAAAGCAAGATGAGTATTCCTTTCTGCATTGGCAATGTCAAAGGAGATGATGCTCTAGAAAAAAGATTTCTTGAGAAAGCTCTTGAACTCATTATATTGTCCTTGAAAAGGCATAGGTCTGTGGGAGGCATCCAGGCCTCTCAGTATAATGCTGTCATGATTGAAGATGTTCAGAAACTGGCCACCTTCATGAAAAATTTTTGGGAGATGCATCAGCTATGAACTCATCCTATCCAGGATAAACTCTGTTCTTGAACAACATACAAAGTTTAAAGTAACTTGGGGATGGCTACACACAGCCACACACACAGTATTTTTCTCAAATGAACATGTTTATTGTAGACTCTTCTTTCTTGAAAGAACAACAGCAAAACATCTACAGCTCTGTAAAGCTGATGGGACATAATGTTCACCTTAATTCTGACTTGAACTGGAAGCAATTTAAGAAATTTTGTTGCTTTTCTAACAAATTCCCACTTGTTTTGCCTTTGCTGCTACTATTTCTAGTTAGATTTCAAACTTGCCTGTGGACTTAATAATGCAAGTTGCAATTAATTATTTCTGGAGTCATGGGAACACCCAGCATAGAGCGTAGGTGGGGCCCTCTAGGTGCTGAATCTAGACATCTGTGAGGTCTCCTTGGTTCAGCAGCTGTTGATTCAAGGTCAGTATTGACCATTGGAGGAGTGGTTTAAGAGTACCAGGCAAAGGGCAAACTGTAGATTGATCTTTATACTGTTATTACAAGAGAAGTGACATACTTTATATATGTTTATATTAGCAAGGTCTGTTTTTAATACCATATACTTTATATTTCTATACATTTATATTTCTAATAATATGGTTATCAGTGATACATGTAGACACTTTTAGAATTTATTAAATCCTTGACCTTGTGCGTTACTCCATTAGCAACAGTTTCACCCCCTCCTCAGTCTTCCCCTTCCTCTTTCTAAGCTGTTTTATGAATAAGATCTAGAAGTTCTTGATTTATTTTTACTGTTCTTTCCATAAGTAGAAGAGAAAGTTGATTGGTTTGTTGTTTTTCAATTATGCCATTAAACTAAGCATTTCTGTTAAATTACCTTATCCTTTGTTCTCTTGACTGTTTTCTTTGTAATGTTTGAGGACGAGAGTGATACTTTGCTGAAAAGTCTTTCCCCTATTGTTTATCTATTGTCAGTATTTTATGTTGAATATGTAAGGAACATTAAAGTCCTAAAACATCTTAAAAAAAATAAGAACAGTGTAACAAATTTGGTTCTGGGCAAAATTTGCAAATGAGGAGGAGCAATCTGGTAGTAGATGGTATTAAATTGACAATAGAAAATTTATTTAAATAGCATTAAAAATAAACCAAATTTAGAAACTTTCATTTCCTGAAGACATGGCATAAAAAATAATAGGCCCCTGTTTTTCTTCTTCCTGGAAGTCATGCCTAAAGATAACACAAAAGTGAGTTCAAAAATGAAATATCTGAAAACCTAAGACCAGAATTCTGAGAAATCCCTCATGGGAGAGACGGTGTTTTGTCTCCAGATGTGAATGGAGAAGTGGTAGGGAGGGAGGAAGAGAAAGGACAATAAACCATAGGTAAAATAATGCTGGGGTTTCCAGAATATCATATAGTTGGAATAATGCAGCATGCAGCATTTTCAAATGGCCGTCTTTCACTTAATATTATTCATTTAAGTTTCCTCTAAGTCTTTTCATTGGCTTGAGAGTTCACTTATTTTCAGTACTGAAGAATATTCCTTTGTCTGGATGAGCCACAGTTTATTTGCTCATTCATCTTGAAGGACATTTTGATTACTTCAAAGTTTTGGCAATTGTGTATACAACTGTTATAAACTTCTTTGTGCAGGATTTTGTGTGGAAATAAGTTGTTAAATCATTTGGATAAATACCAAAAAGCACAATTGTTGGATTGTAACAACAGCATGCTTAGAAAAATGCCAAATGTCTTCTCAAGTAGCTGCTATGGACTCAACTTTGTCTCCCCAAAATTCATACACTGAAGGGCTAATTCCCAATGTGATGGTATTTAGAGGTGGGGCTTTTGATAGATAATTATGTTTAGATGATGGCATAAGTGTAGGACCCTCATGATGGGATTAGTACCCTTATAAGAAGAGACATAGGCTGGGCGCGGTGGCTCAAGCCTGTAATCCCAGCACTTTGGGAGGCCGAGACGGGTGGATCACGAGGTCAGGAGATCGAGACCATCCTGGCTAACACCGTGAAACCCTATCTCTACTAAAAAATACAAAAAACTAGCCGGGCGAGGTGGTGGGCGCCTGTAGTCCCAGCTACTCCAGAGGCTGAGGCAGGAGAATGGTGTAAACCCAGAGGCGGAGCTTGCAGTGAGCTGAGATCTGGCCACTGCACTCCAGCCTGGGCGATAGTGTGAGACTCCGTCTCAAAAAAAAAAAAAAAAAAAAAAAGAAGAGACACAAAAATATCTTGCTTGCTTTCTGTCCACCATTTAAGAACAAATGGTTCTTAAAACAAGAACCATTCTATATTCCCACTAGCAATTAATGAGAGTTCATATTGCTCTACATCCTTAACACCATTGGTTGTCATTAGTGCTTTGGATTGTGTTTGTTCTAATATATGTGTAGTGAATCTCATTCTTGTTTTAAATTGCATTTCCCTGATGACATAGGATGTGGAGCATCTTTTCATATGCTTGCTTTCCCTCTGTATGTATTTTCTGGTGAGGTGTCTGTTCAGGTATTTTGTGCATTTTTTTTTATTCAGTTGTTGCTATTGGAAGATTCTGTATGTATTTGGGATAACAATCCTTTATCACATATATCTTTTGCAAATATTTTCTTTGAGTTTGTGGCTTGTCTTCTCATTTCCTTAGCAGTGTCTTTCATAAAGCAGAAGATTTTAATTTTAATGAATTTCAGCTTATTGATAATTTATTCCATGGATTGTGCTTTTGGAGTTATATCTGGAAAGACATCGCCGTACCTATTCTTTTATGTTATTTTCAAGTATTTGTATAATTTTGTATTTTAGAATTAGGTCTATGGTTAATTTTGAGTTATTTTTTGTGAAGTGTGTAAGGTCCAGTTTATTTCTTTCCTCTCTCTGTCTTTCTTTTTTTCTTTCCTTCTTTTTTTTTTTTTTTCAACTGGAGTCTCACTCTGTAGCCCAGACTGGAGTGCAGTGGCATAATCTTGGCTCACTGCAAGCTCTGCCTTCCAGGTTCATGTCATTCTCCTGCCTCAGTCTCCTGAAAACTGGGACTACAGGCACCTGTCACCATGCCTGGCTAATTTTTTTGTATTTTTAGTAGAGATGGGGTTTCACTGTGTTAGCCAGGATGGTCTTG